>NC_051412.1:33835019-33835154 GCF_015228065.2 Penaeus monodon
TGCGAAAAAAATGTCGAAAAATCCTTCGCTAGCGTGATGTACTTGGCGGCTCAAGCACAATGGACGACTGTGTTTGAGTGAAAACAGGAAACAAACGAACGGAATAAGAGAAAGAGGGAGAGCTGTGTGTATGTT
>NC_051412.1:33835538-33835781 GCF_015228065.2 Penaeus monodon
CTAACAATTCTAACCCACACAGAGACTTTGCGTTCACATTGAGCAACAGCCCTGGCGTTCGTTCCGGCCGTGCGCTGAGACCGTAAAGAGTTGCCAGTGACAGGCAGCTGTTTCCCGCAGATATTGAAGGCCGAATTTCGAAGACGTTTCTGTCACGGTCGAACGACTCTGCGTAACGAAACGGAGTCTAGATTTGCGTTCTTCTTCCGGGATTCTTGGCGAATTGCGTGTTTTCATGATGCT
>NC_051412.1:33836324-33836440 GCF_015228065.2 Penaeus monodon
TCCCCCTTTCCGCCTAAATGTGTTTTTCGTTTGTTATTTAATATTGCCTTGTTTATTTTATTTGTTTATTGCACTGGGTTTTTAAAAATCAAATTACTTCTATTCCATTTTCTCAA
>NC_051412.1:33836908-33837042 GCF_015228065.2 Penaeus monodon
CATTTTCACGCTATTGTCACTGACATTTTTCCTTTACAATGGAAGGCGATAAGATGAAGTACAGTATCGAGGACACGGTCTTAGTCCGTGGTCGAAAATTGGATTTTTTTTCGCTGGCAATAAGAAGGGGGAGG
>NC_051412.1:33837472-33837594 GCF_015228065.2 Penaeus monodon
GGGCGGAATGGGTCGAGGGAGGGAAGAGTAGGTTAGAGGAAATATTAAAAGTTTGCTGGCTGCAAAAACATCGCCATGTTCATTTCACACTGACTCACTTTTTTCCTTCACGTTCCTTCACC
>NC_051412.1:33837623-33837766 GCF_015228065.2 Penaeus monodon
GGGGGGGGGGTATTTCTGCACAGAAGTCTTTTACTACAATTTATATCCATTATCATCGCATGGATAATCACATGGGTACAAGTTTTACCTACATACTTTACATCCAAAATGTTTGTGAAATCTCTCGCTTGATTAGTTACATA
>NC_051412.1:33837967-33838037 GCF_015228065.2 Penaeus monodon
TGTGATTGCTAGAATGGAGACACACATTCCACTTCCAGCTGGCTAAGAAAAAGGAGACTGGGAATTTTAC
>NC_051412.1:33839996-33840254 GCF_015228065.2 Penaeus monodon
ATTCAAAACAAAAGAATCATTTCGTCTTCGGTCCTCCATTCCGACGAACAATCAATATGTGACATCCATCCTCGCGAAAGGAAGTGGACAAAAGCAGGTGAATATTTTGTAAGTATCCTTTTTTTTTCTAAATCCTCCGAGATGACATCAGACATAGTGAAATTGAACCTGTGAAGGAAGTGACATCAGAGGCCCTCAGTATTGAAGTGTGGCGTCGTGAGGGTGGGTGAATCGTGGTGTTATGGAAATAAGGGTGAC
>NC_051412.1:33840611-33840962 GCF_015228065.2 Penaeus monodon
CCGCAGACGCAACGTAGAGCACTACACTTAAAAGGGAACATAATGACAAGAAAAATAGAGTTGGCTGCGCTGCGGTTCTCAAGTATTCCGTGTTTACAATCTAAGATTAAAAAATATCTGAACGTGGAACCTTCACAATGTGTGCCTAATCTACACGAAATGTGCCCGATGCAAAACCAACAACCACTCTGCATTGCGCCGTTTTCTTTCCATTATCCGTTACTCAGGCTTTGCATTATTCCCGCTTCTTACATTCAAATCTCATTTTGATATATAAACCAGTATGTCATAACGGGATTAGGAGGTTATTCATTCAAGCGTTGTGTGTGCGTCGAATTGCATAAACATCCA
>NC_051412.1:33840989-33841164 GCF_015228065.2 Penaeus monodon
TCTCCATTGTAGATTGATGTTACTCTTCTTCCATGTTGATAAACGTCAGTGAAAGGGATACTATGCAAAAAATTCGATATTCAGGAAAAGCATAAGGACAAATAAGAAAAAAGGGAGACAGAGGAATATACACAACGCACGTGTCTGAACTGTGAATTGTTTTTGTTTTATTTGG
>NC_051412.1:33842083-33842538 GCF_015228065.2 Penaeus monodon
CACACACACTCATATTGACATTCATATATCCAGATCCAAATCCCAAATGGAAACAGAAAAGCCGTAGCAATGCGAACGGCGGATATTGCCAGCGAAACTTCAGACGCGAAGTAGTTGGAGGAGCTTGAGGAGAGAAAGAGCAAGCTTCCACCCCGCTGGTCACGTGACCTCAGATGCGGAACGCGGACTGAACGAAAAGAAATGATCCGGAAGAGAAAACACTAGATGAAAGATGGTTATCCCACCATAGGGAAGATGAAAGATAAGTCAAAATTTTGTAATTAAGGAAATGTCAGGCGGTGAAGGGTAAAAAATGGTTAGTTGTGGGTGATGCGTCTGTGATTTTTCCGGAATGGAAAATGAATGAAAATTTTCCTATGACACATTTCAAACGCAAGTTGTTTTGACGTATCTGATAATTTTTTGCTATGTCAGCTGTATCGCATGCATACAAC
>NC_051412.1:33842846-33842981 GCF_015228065.2 Penaeus monodon
TCAAAACTATCTGACAGGAAGAACACAGAAGCGAGAGACTGAAGAGTCGAAGACCAGTACATGGCTCTCGAAATATAATACAGGAGAAAGCATGGGAGTTTTTTTCTGGCGTTTGTTCCGGGAGATTAAACTAAA
>NC_051412.1:33843025-33843109 GCF_015228065.2 Penaeus monodon
GGGGAAAAAAAACTAGTCTGAATTTGATACGAACAGACACAAAGTTTCGTATTGTATGAATATATCCTATCAACTGCTTGTACG
>NC_051412.1:33843812-33843954 GCF_015228065.2 Penaeus monodon
TTATGCAAAGTAGCAAGATATTGGTTCTTTTGCAGCTTTGACGTTAAGAAGCTGTCGTAGTGAGAAAATGGAATGGCCCTTTTTGGAATCAGATGTCAAAACGGAAGGAAGGTAGCTTTCAAAAGTGGAATCACAGGTCTAA
>NC_051412.1:33844164-33844278 GCF_015228065.2 Penaeus monodon
CCCTCTCCTTCTGTTTTTTTCGATTCTTTTCGATCTCTCGATCGTTATGCTGGGACGCGAGAGAAAAGGTATACAGTACAAAGGAAGTTCTTTTTCTTTGGGAGTTTGATCATA
>NC_051412.1:33845321-33846200 GCF_015228065.2 Penaeus monodon
TCCCCATGTGTGCAATCATTCCACCTCGACTTTTTTTTGGCTCCTTCGCGAAGAAACTCGTTCCATTGACCACATCTGCTTAGGTTTCCACGCATTCCACTCCAAGGGGGATTCCCTGACAGGTTCTTGCGGTCGCCACAATAGACGTAATCACGGGTTCGCGGTTATGCAGAGTGCTTCTCTGTTGCAAGAGGGTGGGGGATTGTTGCAAAGGGAGTTGGGGCTTTGCAGATAGTGTGTGAGGGGATAGTAGAGAAGGGGCGCTGGTAAAGGTTTTGGGGGCGGGGAGGGGGTGGGGATGCTGAAGAGGGGGTGTTTTGTTGTTGTTTATCTATATTTGTATTTGCGGAAGTGGAGGGGGTTTGGGGCGGTGGTCGGTTATTGGTTGCACATGGAGCGTTGCCGATAGGGTGATAGGGTGCGATCTGGCAGATGAGGTGAGGGATGTTGCAAAGGTGAATTGCAGAGGAGGAATATAAGTATAGGGGGGGGGGGAAGGAAAGAGGGAAAACAGAGGCGAGGAAGAGACGGGCAGAGGGCGTGAGGGAGGGAAGGCTGAGGGAAAGAGGGACAGAGGGGAAGAAAGGTAAAGAGACAGACAAAGGGGTGAGAGGCAGTGGGGAAGAATCAAAGTGGCGGGGCTTTAGAAGGAAGGGGAGGAGAGGGGAGGGATGAGGAGAGAGGCGAAGGAGGGTCGCACTTGGCTTACTCTTTCTTTTCTCTCATAGATGTAAACATTTGGGGTCATGCTTCCGGGTGTATTGTTATTTTCCTTCATTTTCACCCGTTCTGAACTTGTCAAAATTACCTCTCTTTGTCTTTAGATTTCATATGCACCTTTACTTAAGAACATGAATTCAAGAATGGTATATTGTAGAC
>NC_051412.1:33846405-33846816 GCF_015228065.2 Penaeus monodon
CAGGAAGAGCCACGGATGCTGGACCCGGAAGCCTAACCCAGTTGTATGTGAATTTGTACGGCCGTGTGCGTATAATTGTGTGTGTGTTTAGATAAAACAAGTGTTATCTGTTCGATGCTTTAGAGCTGTTCATCTTTATTTGCTAGAGGATATAAACCTGGTTTATTGTCAACCAAAAACGACTTACAAATGGATTATCTGCTTCTACCACAGGTGCCTATTTATTGCTTACTTGTGGTAACCGCAGTTCTGTACATTCATTGCCATATCGTTCCTTGTCCTGTGATTTTATTAACATTATCTATCTTATGTTTCCTTTTTTTTCTTCCTTCTGTTTCTTTTAATCAGTTCCCTCTTCCACTAAAGTGATGAGAAATAGAAAATGAAAAATAAAAGATATTTCGATTTCGA
>NC_051412.1:33846834-33846926 GCF_015228065.2 Penaeus monodon
ACATGGATTAGTAACTTTCGCTTCATCTGGTTGTGATTAAAGGCGTGGGCGTGGAACTTCGACTCTCTGGAGATGCAGAGGCGGACGCTGGA
>NC_051412.1:33847303-33847412 GCF_015228065.2 Penaeus monodon
CGCATGTTCCTTGGACTTGCTCCTTGTCAAGCCGAAGTCCCATATCGCTTCCACATCACCGGAAAAGTTGGACAAGTTGTTTGCGTCCTGAAGAAACACCAGTCCCTGG
>NC_051412.1:33847875-33848035 GCF_015228065.2 Penaeus monodon
AACCAATTTCACGTTTTCCAAGGTGCCGTTAGGAAAGTTCTGGGAACACACACTCTTTGAGCTTCATTGCTAATTTTTTCTACGGCGACGGCAAGACGTGGAAAGTTAATTCTAGTTTATTTTGAACTCCGGATTTGTGTGTGTGTGTGCCTTTATGTGG
>NC_051412.1:33848183-33848436 GCF_015228065.2 Penaeus monodon
CATGCATACATAAGGCCATTATATCGATAACATGTGTAACATGTTTTTTGTGTTATTACTGCGCATCCTCCCATCCTAAACCAATACAACATCGGAATCAGCCACCCATGCATATTCCCTTCCCAAAAGCAGTCTCTTTCTTTCAGGAGGCTTCCCTTTAATACCCATCGCGTCCAAAACACTTTAAAAATTCCTGAATAGCAAATATATTTGATAAACTCGTTACGTTTTGGTAACAGCCTAGTCTGTCTGG
>NC_051412.1:33848800-33849052 GCF_015228065.2 Penaeus monodon
GACCTCTCTTAACATTTCCCCAAACTCTCCTCCGGGCAACGACGCCCTTAGATCAGCATATGACGGCTATTACGCGAAGAGAATATTTTATACACCATTTTCAGAAGTATCGTGTTTAATTTATAGCACTTCGCGTGGAGGATATTTCATAATAAGTGTCGTTCCTGCGCCGTGGTCGGTGTAATGACAAAGGAAGTTACGGTGGCGTTTTTAACAATGTGTTTCCCCCTGGGAGGGTTTACTTACGCTTAG
>NC_051412.1:33851438-33851605 GCF_015228065.2 Penaeus monodon
TATATAGATACAGAAATCTCTGATTGGATTTGCTGTAAGAGAAGTATAATGATAAAAAATCTTATAGGCCTAGGTACCCTAATAACATCGCCATGCTTCATGGATAATTCAGACCCACGTGATCACAAAATGGCGTTTTGAGGAGAAGCGAGACAATCCGGAAAGAT
>NC_051412.1:33852234-33853694 GCF_015228065.2 Penaeus monodon
AACGTAACAACCAAGTGGAAACATTGATCTCCAAATGATAATAACGAGCTACTTCACTCTCAACATTGACAGTAACACAAATCAACCGGAATTTGCCACCGCGAGTTAAGTGACGATCCCTGTACGAATAATTACTTGGACGTACACAGACTGGTTCGTGAATTATTTTTCGAAAAAAGACCAAACTCAAGAACAACAAACTTTGGCCTTTCACACTTCTAATGGTCAAGTTGTGGCAAGTTGTCGGACCGAGAGACGAAGTTTTCGATTTTTTCGAGGGGGACGGGTGGGGGGTATGTGATCGTTGAGTTATTAGAGAGTTTTCGATTTTTTTCTTTATTCTATTATCGCAGTTATGGGGTCGTTAAATTAATACAGCGAATTCTTTATTTGGGGGTGTGGGGGGCTTCTGACGGAGGAATACAACGAAAACTGCACATGCCGAAATCCCCTTTAAGTCTCAGAAGAGGTCGTGGGCACTGCGGAAACCAGATACAGCAAGGAACAACCGTGCGAGGACACAGCCGACTGATAAACCTTTAAGCAAGCCATCTATTATCCAATTGAGTCCCTATAAATTGGCGCCCAGTGCCATCTACTGGTGACTCCGGCTAATAATTCTTCTCAACGGTTTGTTTGGCTTTCATCACGGGAAGGTATGTAATCCAGGGAAATTACGGGTCAAATTCGAGAGAGATGATCGATTTAGTTCATGGAAAACCGATTTTACAGACTCCTAAATCATCGGGAAAAGAGATCATTTGCTGCCACTGCTCACAGTGTACGGTAAAGGACGGTGATATAAGATAACTTATCTCGTGTAATTTGGGGGTTTTCTGGGAGCAGTGAGACGAATAGAGGTTGTCATTCTGCGAACGGAATTGGAAGCATTGGGTACGACTGAATGTTTAGACGAAAATGGAAAGATGTGAACTCCATGCATAATTTTTAAATTTTCTTCTATTTTGTTATTGTAGAATTGTGTGTATGTCGGGATAATGGCTACTGATATCTTGACTTTAGAAACAAACAAATAAAAAATGAAGATCATAATACAAAAAGATAAATAGATATAAAAATCCAAAACCCTAAGTACTTACAAATCGAGTAACCAAAATATATGAAAATTATAAGATAGATGATATCTATCATGAGCCTAATAACTGGAAGTCCTAATCAATAAAATAAAGACAACTAATTACAAAAAAAAAAAACATAAAAAAAAACGCAATCACTGAAAAAAAGAAAATCACAAAATAAAATACAAACCTAATTACTGGAAAAACAATAACTCATTTCCGACCACTACCTGAAGGAAAGACAAAGGCATGACCAGGGGACACCTCTTCACGACTGTCACTCCGGCTCATCATTCTTCAAAAGCAGCGGAGAGCAACAGGTGAGTTCCCTTGCTCATTCGGTGTTCCCTTCTCGTACTTCTCCGAATCCGAATATTTACC
>NC_051412.1:33854067-33854379 GCF_015228065.2 Penaeus monodon
GCAACACAACTAGAAGCGATAAATCAGACGCGGTTTTATGTGCAAGAAAACGCCTTTGTACGCGCCTTTCATCGCACTTTCTTCCGCCGGCGCTGCATCTGCTGTGGAATATGTAGATGTACTTTATTCAACCAATTATATAACACTGTACTCCAGGCCGCATCACCGCTTCGCCCCGGGGTTATCAGTACTAATGTGGAAGAATATTGCTTTGCGCCTTTCTCTTTGTGGGCGTCGTGGGCGTCTGCGTCTCCGGTGCAGAGCTGGAGGGAATTTTTGCGTGTGGATGTTTGTCTTTTCCTTCCACCAATG
>NC_051412.1:33855866-33856013 GCF_015228065.2 Penaeus monodon
CTTGAAGTTAACTCAAGAATGAGCATCAGACATGAACACATTTTTCGTTATCAACAAGCAATTTGGAAAGGAAAGGAGGAGAACTATACTATAGGAGAACAAATTAAAGAGAATAAGAGAGGGAAAGGAGTGTAATGAGAGAAAGAC
>NC_051412.1:33856201-33856412 GCF_015228065.2 Penaeus monodon
AAGAATATATGATATCGCACCCAAGCAGCAGGGAAACACGCAGGGAATGCCTTGTATTACCAGCGAATTTAGACTTCAGTTGGCCACTGTTACGAGAGAAAGAATAAAGGCAGAGAAGAAAAGCTAACTGGGCAAAAGAAAAATGCTAGAACACAAAGCCACACAAGAGACACGCAAGAGAACATTTAAATACAGATGGTAGAGAGAATCC
>NC_051412.1:33856522-33856622 GCF_015228065.2 Penaeus monodon
CTCAAGAACCTCCTTCCCTCCCCCTTAAAAAAAGGAAAAACGACTTCAAGGAACATCAAGGAGCCTCGAGTCGGACGAAACCCGCGCCGGATTGTCTTGC
>NC_051412.1:33856677-33856814 GCF_015228065.2 Penaeus monodon
GAAAACAAAAGCATCTGTGATCTTGGGAGAGACTCACTCGCGGCCCGAGCTATTGTTCCGCTGCAGCTTCCACCCTAGGCTGATCACGAAAGATACGCTTGTGTCCGCCGGCTTCGGGGCTGGTCTCCTTCGGGCTT
>NC_051412.1:33857068-33857197 GCF_015228065.2 Penaeus monodon
TCAGCATTTTGTTTACGGATACTGATAGTAACTAACTTAATGATGAGCATTCTTACCCTGATGATAATGCTCATTACTTGATCATGTTTCCGCATTTTAATTAACGTTTCCCTAAAACAAATCATTCAT
>NC_051412.1:33857237-33857817 GCF_015228065.2 Penaeus monodon
TAATCTAATGCAATTGATTAATTTACACCTATTCAGAACCGTAGCAAAGAAAAAAGGATAAATAAAAAATATATGTAATTAACACAGTTAGCCCCTCTTTTTGAAAACATCATAGTTCTTATAATAAAAAAACGGCTGTTATGGCTATTTAAAAAATATTAACCATACTCAACTTTCAATTATCATAAAGCATTAATATCAGAAGTACAATTATTTTATATTACATCTCTTAGTATCAAGGGTACTAATTTTACCTTTCACTACACATAAAGATCTTGCAAGATAAACACCCTGCAAGAATCATGAATCATAATGGCTGATGAACACATTTTGGTCTAAATAAAATAACAAACATAAAAAGATAAGTAATAAACGTCATATTTCTAAATAATGGCTAAATAACATTTTATTTCTTCTGTGACTTACATGATAACAGCAATAAAAGAACATTGCGTCTGCAGTTTCTTGTGTGTGTTAAAATAATAGTAAAAACAAGTACAGTGTTTTTCACTTTCACTTTAACCGAACTACCATAACAGAAGTAAGCAATCTCACTCTAAATCTCTGACAAGAATTTCAT
>NC_051412.1:33858238-33858509 GCF_015228065.2 Penaeus monodon
TAGAAATGAACACCCTCTCTGCATCTTGAGCAGGTGTTGGTCAGATGCATCTCGGAAGCAGATTGAGTCCCAAGTCTCCACTGCACGAATCCATTTCACATTCAGTTTTAAAATGAGGAGAAACTTCATAGTTGGCCGCTCTTGGGTCCCCATTCACCTCCACAATGGCATACCTGCTCGCCTAATGCGTCATTGTTGGGGATCCTGACAGTGTACGTTCACGATTTAGCGAAAGAAATTGTTTTAAGAAGTGATGTTTGCGTTAGCTCGA
>NC_051412.1:33858982-33859162 GCF_015228065.2 Penaeus monodon
CCATTCCACCTCCATCTCCGTCATTTGTGAGAGGGAGCGGGATGAAGTGGACGTGTACTTAAAAGGCCAGATGAAGAAATAGATGAGTTCCACCTACTTAACCTCAGATCACAAAAGGCAATAGAAAACGGCGTTCGTTCCAACTCGGTTACTTCATTCGCGAATTTGTATGAAGGAGAA
>NC_051412.1:33859213-33859280 GCF_015228065.2 Penaeus monodon
CACGGTTGAATGCAGCCTAGGAATAGTGAGATATTTGCACGTAAAGAGAGGGAAGCTGAAATTTCTC
>NC_051412.1:33859320-33859971 GCF_015228065.2 Penaeus monodon
GTCATCCTTTTCATTACTCTTTTGGAGTCGGCTAATTCTTGTTTGTTCTAGATGTTGAAGAAAAGGAAAGGTTTGTAAAGGTTTAAACACATTTTCTCGTATTACTGTTTCGATGTGATCTTTCCAATCTAACCTGAATCCCTGAAATTGTTTTTTTTCTCTCTCCTAAAAAGTCAAAATTGACAATAGTATAAAAGGAAACGAAAAAAAAAGGAATGGAAACGGAGGAGTGATGAAATTGTTTTCATCCTTTTACAACCGAAAGATTTTTTTTTTTTACTCAACACACTAGTACCTTTGTTTTTAGAAAAAAGTTAGATTGTTGCAGTACTACAAAGACCTTTTGCTATGGAAGATATTTGCCTTTAAAGATACTATTATAAGCATTAACTCCCTTCACTTATCTTTTTATGATATTTTCTCAAAGTCTGAAAAAGTAGAAAAGGAAAGGGGAAATTAAGCAATAAAGCGAAAACACTTTCCATGTGAAAAAGTCACCTTTGCTGACCTTGTTTGTCATTGACTCTAATCTGCTTGCGTCAGCGCCATGGAATGAGGTTATGAATAAGTCTACGGGAAAAGTCGCCCAAACTCTGTTCTAAATTTTGCATAGTTGAAATTTCATCTTTCTTCCTCTGTGTGTCTGCTTGC
>NC_051412.1:33860083-33860663 GCF_015228065.2 Penaeus monodon
TCCATAGTACTTAGATTTCGAGTAATTCATTTAGAAACACAGAGCCGGATAACATGAAAACATTATCATATGAAACATTCTCATTCTACTCATTGTGATTCATTTAATGTGTAAGAACGCGTAATGTTGTAATCTGAGGAGGCTTTTGGTTATGTATACAACATCCGAATGTATGATGTAAATCAATTTGTATTTCGTATATAAACGTATATGCACGTGTGTTATAAATCATGGTCATGTACAGCTTTCATATGCATGTTATGCTTGTTTGAGGTTGATATGCTTGTCTATACCAGAGAATATTTTTCTAAACTGTTTATAAACTTTTCTGTTTACGTAAGTCTGACTACTTTTGAAGTTACTGTGAGGATATTTTAATTAACATTTTTCTACATTCTTATATGTATATTATTCTGGAACGAAACGTGTACTTGCCAGCACGTGTGGTTTTCTGTTTTTTTCTGAAGAATGCTCAAAAGTTTTTTTTATGAGGGTGTTAGGTTCTTGATCAGCTGATTTTATAACTTGCAGACTCAGTATTCCCAGCAAGTTCCTTTTCCCTTCATTTTTTTCAAGAAAA
>NC_051412.1:33862812-33863261 GCF_015228065.2 Penaeus monodon
CTTACTGCGACTTTTGGTGTCTTTTGATAAATGCACAAATTGATGCTCCTTTGCTTTTCTGAAAAGTTGAATAACAAGACCCGCCCGCATAAAACTGCAATAAATTCAAATTAAACCACAAATCATGTGTTTCTTCTGACAGATTCATCCGGGGATTCGTGGCAGACGGTTCCCGGAATACAGAAATGCAACTCTAAATTGCTGCTCTTAAATTTAGCGCAAAACGATGCTTCTTTGTTTGCTGAGAGGCTGTGAGGAAATGGGAAAATGAAAGAAAAGGAATGATGAATAGATGGTCGGAAGTAAAAAAGAGAAAGGTCAGAAATATTAGGAATGGAGGAGTATGAAGAGAAGAGAAGGTAAAGGTAAATAATGTTTACCTCCGCTGTCTTTCTCGCCTGGTTTGTGGCCGACATTGTTTACATGCCTCTAATCCCTCTCTCTCTCTC
>NC_051412.1:33864655-33864943 GCF_015228065.2 Penaeus monodon
ACTATGAATATTTCTTTTATTGAGTCGCTTTTGCATTTATTCTTGTATTTAACTTTTTCAGAGTTCTTTTTGCTATTAGGAAATTCTGCAGCCTTTTGGACCAGCGATCAGATACAAATAACACTGTTGTAAACTCTACTAAACGCTTCACGTGAAAGTTGCGAGAATACATGGTAGGTTATTTTCCGCGTCACTGATGGCGAATCAACATTTTCGACTGACTTATTGGCTTTTTTCATTGCTTTAAAAGCTTATGTGGATTTCAAAATGGGTGCTTCGCTCTTTCCT
>NC_051412.1:33865614-33866025 GCF_015228065.2 Penaeus monodon
CACAAGCCCTTATAATCATTTTGAAATTACGACCAAAGATGATTAACTCCTGAGTGTAGCAACTTCTCATATCAAAGAAAGTCCTAAATTTAGCAAAATCTTGAGTGGTCCTGCATTTAACAGACAGAAAGAGCGATTATAAACGAAAGCCAACGCAAATTTCAAGGACTTTGTTATTGCCTCCATTACGAAGATAATCCTCCCTTTGAGATGGATTGAGCAAGGGAGGCAGAAGGAGAGGAAAGAATTTGAGAAAGCGAAGGAGGAGGAGAATGAAAATACTACTAATGAACATGCTTGTCTTGATTTGGAAGGGGAAGAGAAAAGAATAAGAAATGATAAACGGAAATATAGATAGACAGAAGCACAGATAGGTGAAGAGACACAGATATACAATGTAAATCATGAGGG
>NC_051412.1:33866323-33866826 GCF_015228065.2 Penaeus monodon
ACCAAAAGAAATTACACCCATTAGAACTAAACCGAAATTCCCAACATGTAAAATGCACCTTCGTTCCACTTTTCTCCCAACAACTTTTTCTTAGAATTATTAAGTGTCCGTGATTAATGACTCAGGTGACACTCGCTCGCTTCCTCCTTAAGTCCTCTCACCTAATGAGGAATGAGGCAATTTCTTCCACATTTTCTCATTTCCTTCTTGATGGTCTGATACATTAGCATCTTCTTCAGTACTTTATGATGATATTATAGTTGCATCCGATTTTATAGTCTTCATGCATTATGCTTAAGATGTTGCATTAGTATATCATTAGCTTTATCCTTTCAAGAGTTAATAACAATAGTAATACAGTAATAATAACATTAAGACTGCAACAGTGTCATCAATATCAGTGCTAATGATGATAAAGATTACGATTATAGTATCATGTTAATTCTTTTAATTATATTAGCAGTGGAAGAATGATAATAACATTGATCAAAAGTAATTTCTGG
>NC_051412.1:33866863-33867158 GCF_015228065.2 Penaeus monodon
TGGTCGTAGTACTATTTTTTGGGACGTTATATAATGTAATAGTGATAATCAAATCAAGACTGGAAATAAAAATAGGTAATTATAGTTTTGATAACAGCCAGTGGTAATGATAATAACAAGTGGAAATAGAATGCAAATAAAAACTATGTTAATTGTCTATGATAATGTGTAAAGAAAACAAAAAGTGCGCTAAATAACGCAGGTAGTCAAATACAAATGAAAAACCATTAAGAGATGAACTTTGGTCGTTCTATAACACACAAATACGAAAATGAAGTTTACGAGAAAGACATAC
>NC_051412.1:33867416-33868281 GCF_015228065.2 Penaeus monodon
TAACAGACATGTAGCAAAGAAGAATATTGGACTTTTCTATATCATATTAGTGACCAGATTATCAAAAATGGAGAGGGTTGCGAGAAGAGATGAAATGAGAAAAATAACGAGAACAGGAAAGGATGGAGACGATAGAGAGAAGGTGGGGAGGGAAGTAAAAATATGCGCAAATGCCAAACACATAAAAAGCCAAAAAGGCGAAAAAGATCCACACATCCGCATCGCAGAAGCAAGCAAGCAGCCAAGCACAAGATAAAATCAAAGACAAAATCCCCCAAAGTATAAAACAAACGAAACAAAAAGGTATATGCAGTGAGAATAATCGTAATAATAAACCCCCTTTATAACCTTCAGTATAGATTCATAGCGTGACGCCAGGACACTGAACGGCAAAGCCTTCAGCAGTAAACATGGCGCTGAGAGTGCAGTGTCAGGCTGAGATAGCACAAAGGGAGACCGAATGCGCTCACATATATGAAACTCTTGCAATATACTTGTTGCACCAGAGCGTGGCCGCGCTCCCTCTTATGCAAGGTTATTAGCAATATTGAAAAATCAGGGATAAGGATTATTCGGATTTTTCTTCTTCTTTTTTTTCCTTATTTTTCCTTTCTTTATCTTCGTTTTACCTTCTATCCGTTTTCTCTTTTCTATCCATTGTATTTTCTTTCTTTTTTTCTTTCCCCTTTTCTTTCTCTGCATCGCATTTACTTCATTTTTTTCTCTCTTTTTTTAGGCTCTTACCATACTCGAAAATGAAATGCCATTTAGACGGAGCGTTTTATATCTATAATTACAAGAACGATTAGAATTACTATAGGAGAACGATTTACTATTGGAGAGTTTCGATTCGAATTACAATACC
>NC_051412.1:33868655-33868720 GCF_015228065.2 Penaeus monodon
ATGTCTACGGATGGAAACCCAAGTTTCATTATTACGCATGGGTAATATATATCATTTGTAACTAT
>NC_051412.1:33869727-33870385 GCF_015228065.2 Penaeus monodon
CGCGCGCGCGTACGCGAGCGCGTACAAATACATACACTAGAGCAAAATGTCTACGGATGGAAACCCAGGTTTCATTATTACGCATGGGTATTATATATCCTTTGTAACTATCTCAGTTAGTATAAATTATTAGTAAGATTAATCATATGTATTATAATATAATTACATGTAAAACAGATAAGAGAGCACGAAAGGACTGGATATTCACGGCAGCTTCTCCGATAATAACCGTGTATTCAAGAGTGATTTCAATATCATAAAGTTTCCGATAAAAAAGAAACTTAAATGATATCTACAGCTCCATACATTATTATGCAGTGCATGCATGAGTGCATGGCGTTCTACTAATTGAATAGTATATTATCTTTTTTTCCCAAGCGGGTAGCTAAATTTTCATATCTGTAAAGGTTTGACAGAAGGAATATTGGAACAAAGGGATAAAACACACACAAATACGATGAAAAAACAACTGCTTTCCATCGAAGGCAAGAAAATGGACATTCGAGCGGAAAAGAGATGGAGTTAGCGCGTCGAGAAGAATGAAAACTATTGAATCGTTCTTTCTTTTCCTTTTCATTTCCCTTGCCACCTTTTCTCTTCTACCAAATTGCATGCCTCCCTTGTTCTATTTGCCTCCTTTCTCCTATCCCCATTCTTC
>NC_051412.1:33870470-33871132 GCF_015228065.2 Penaeus monodon
TAACTTAACGGTCCCCTCACCTTTCCTCTCTCTAGCCTGCTATCTCCAACGGCTGTCCCTTTATCCTTTCTTCCTCGTGGATATCTCTCTCAGCCAAACTCCGTCCCTCCCTTTTCTCTCCTTCCTTCACTCTTATTCATGCAAATCCTTCCCTCGACCTCCCTTCTCATCTCCCTACCTCCCTCCACTCCTCTCCTTCCTCCACAATATTACAAGTCCTCCCCTCCCTCCCTACCTCACCTTCCTTCCTTCCCGTCTTCCTACCCTATCCCCCTGGCCCCGCCTTCTACCCCCTCTCCTGTTCCTTCTTTTACCTCTGCCTCCCACCTCCGCTTCCTACCCCAGCCTCCTGCCCCTTTCTCTTACCTCGTCTCCTGCTCGCTTCCTCCCGCCCCCGCCTCCGACCCCCTCTTCCTTGCACCTGGTCTCGGCACGTGGTATTGAAGGCAAGACACGTATCCCCCTGGGCCACCATCTGTCTATCATCTTCAAGAGGACGTGGGAAGAAAGAGGAGGAAAGGAAGAAAGGGAAATACGACGAGGAAGAGGAAAGTGAAGCGAAGATTAGAGAGTGGAAGATGGAGGAGGAGAAGGTTGGAGAAAGGGAGGAGGAAAAGAAAAATATTACAGATGGAGTGAAAAAAAGTAGGGCGCATAAAAAA
>NC_051412.1:33871205-33871792 GCF_015228065.2 Penaeus monodon
AAAGGGGAAAACAAGGGGGGTAGGGATGAACGAGATGAAGAAGGAAGATAAAGCTAAAAACAGAAACACCGAAAAAGACCAAGGTTATATATAACAGGCACAAGGAAGCTGGAAGATGCGTGGGCGTCCATTCAGAATCGTAGGCGTCCCAGCCTGACAGACACCGATAGTGTGTTTGGAGAACAAATATTAATTGTCTTCCTCACAGAATCGTCCACCTTTTTCCCCCTCCTTTGAAAGATGGCTTTATTCACGCCGCGTTGGAAACCCGTCTCTGCCACTGAGAGCCCCCGAGGTCTTTTCCCACTTTTTTCTTATTTAACCAGTTCATGCAAAGACAAAAAATAAAAAAGGGAGACAAATACAGTAGAAGCGAAATGGAGAAGCGGAGAAATGGGTTGAGAGTATTTTTTTAGCCTCTTTTTTCAGGTGGTCGTGAGTACCTCCACCTCCTTCAAAAGAGGGCATGGGTCTTATTGATCCGTAAAAATGTATAGTAAATAAAGCCTGTGTTTGCTTTTCCATTTGCATGATTTAGAAAGGCCTGTACTTTACTACTCTCGGATCATGAAGGGATAGGTTAACAG
>NC_051412.1:33872693-33873419 GCF_015228065.2 Penaeus monodon
ATAAGGGGGGCAGAGTGGGTGTAACAGAGAGGCAGAGGGGGGGGGGGCAGGATAACCCAGTAATCGATGAGGAAGAAAATCATACGAATAAAATCCTCGGCATCGCATCGGGTAAAGTATATATGCCGGGTTATCCCAGTAGGAGAAAGTCGAGGATCTCCTTCGAGATGAAGCGTCTTGCGAATGTTTGGGGAATTGCAAAGGAGTATTGTAAGGACAGCTGGATGCTTATCTTATTTTCGATATTTTATCTTGCTATTATTGAGATGACCTTTGGCTGTTACTTACTATTGCTATTGCGATTATCATTATTATCGTAATTTTTATCATACTGTATCACCACTGTTGTCGTATATGCTGTTATAGCTATATAATTTCTTATTATCGTCATCAATGTCATTATTGCTACCAATTTGTATGATTACTGTCATTGCACTTACTCTCTTGCGTTTATTAATCTTACAAGTAATCCGTTTTTCTTTTTGTTTTTTTCGCAATTTTCATCGTCTTTGTCACAAACATCACCAGTGTTATTTATCATCACTGATTTGCATTCTTTCATTTACTTTTAGTGCCGCTGTTGTTCATACTTATTCATTTATTCTCAGTTCAATTTCCGTTCACAGATCCCAAAGGGAAATCTGACGAGCACATTGTCAGTTCATTTTATTCTGACTCGTTTTAGCAAGACCAAATATTCTAGGAAAAAAAAGAAGAATAAAAAAG
>NC_051412.1:33873542-33873866 GCF_015228065.2 Penaeus monodon
TTTCATTATCTTTTTATATGGTCGTTATTCTCATAATTTTTGGTATTGGGAACGGGCAACAAAACGAGAGTTGTCATATCGACTATTCCCAATAAGACTGTCATAACGAATGGAATTATCTGGATGATTCTAACTGGAATAGCTTCGATTTATCCGATTAGACTGGCTTCGGTCCCTCTAATTGGACACGTCCGATTGTCTGTAACCGGAATCAGCTGATTGTCCCTAATTGGTGGATCTCAGGAGGCTTCTGGCAACTATTGTCCCGATCTAAAAAAAATCCTTATTGGTAACCTCTTTGACGCAACGCGAGGCGGGGTAATG
>NC_051412.1:33873887-33874371 GCF_015228065.2 Penaeus monodon
ACGGTATTTTGACCAGAGAATGGAAAAGAAAGACTTCCTCTAAATAGGTGTCTATCTAGATGTCTTAATAATATTCCTCAATGCCTCAATATTTTTAGATTGGCACTTCAATAAAACTACAAAGATAACATTATTAGTAATATTAATAACAATTAAAACAACATGGAGAATAAATTGTTAGCAACGATGACAATAAACATTGAGACTGCCTACATTAAGGATAAAATATATAGTTCAAAAAATAAATAATAATTTTCACTGATAAAGAAATGATGCTGATAGCAACACAAAAACAAAAGCAGTAAAACTATTGCAGATGCAGGAATTCCTTGCTCTATCGAGTGCAACCAGGAACTAAAAAATTGCATTTTCCTTGTCAGTAAATCATGTACTGTTTTTTTTCCCCTCTCTCTCGTTTTTCTAGTTTCAAGTTTTATTTTTACAACTTCAAAACTTCAAAACTCTTTAAACATTCAAGAAGAAG
>NC_051412.1:33876025-33876228 GCF_015228065.2 Penaeus monodon
AGAGTCCTTGGGTAAAGCATATATTATGGATGCCTTCCATGAATGAACTAACTCAGTTGTATTTATATATACATTTTTTATTGCGGTTGAGAGTATCTACTTAAAAGTTTCTGCTCTCGCTGCTACCTCCTCACGTATATTAAGTGGATAACTAAACAGATAACTATATAAGTAACAGGTAACCAAAAATTCTAAGAAAAAAA
>NC_051412.1:33876450-33876724 GCF_015228065.2 Penaeus monodon
GAATGGGACATGACACATCATCTTCATTTATTCGCGTCTGTTCTACCTTTCAATAAAATAACATCTCTTACGGGAAAGGAAACAATAACAGCACGTAAAAAAGAGCCCTGGCGTCTGAAAGAGCTTCAGCCGTGGATCAGAATGACCTATGAACATCAGCTTCAGAGGATAAAAGCACTCTGGATGATGAGTATCCAAAGAAAACATAAGGTTTATATAAAAAGCCTTTTGTTAGTCTGACATGCCTACGGGTGTATAAACATGTTAATGAATA
>NC_051412.1:33877478-33877614 GCF_015228065.2 Penaeus monodon
AGAGTCCCTGGGTAAAGCATATATTATGGATGCCTTCCATGAATGAACTAACTCAGTTGTATTTATATATACATTTTTTATTGCGGTTGAGAGTATCTACTTAAAAGTTTCTGCTCTCGCTGCTACCTCCTCACGT
>NC_051412.1:33877883-33878167 GCF_015228065.2 Penaeus monodon
TGTCTGAATGGGACATGACACATCATCTTCATTTATTCGCGTCTGTTCTACCTTTCAATAAAATAACATCTCTTACGGGAAAGGAAACAATAACAGCACGTAAAAAAGAGCCCTGGCGTCTGAAAGAGCTTCAGCCGTGGATCAGAATGACCTATGAACATCAGCTTCAGAGGATAAAAGCACTCTGGATGATGAGTATCCAAAGAAAACATAAGGTTTATATAAAAAGCCTTTTGTTAGTCTGACATGCCTACGGGTGTATAAACATGTTAATGAATATCTCC
>NC_051412.1:33880408-33881304 GCF_015228065.2 Penaeus monodon
TTTATATATTGGATATAAAGAGAAATAGACATATAGCTTAAAATTTGGGAGATAAATTTATCATCTTTAAAACTATGCAAACCAAAACAGTAAATATAGTTATATTCTTTAATACTCTCGTATCTCTAATATCTTTTCCCTTTACGTTATTCTATAAATCGAAAATGTAAACAACTTAAATATATTCCGCGACTGTAATTATGATGCCATAACAATCCTATATCAGAAAACACCGCGCATACTAGTGTTCCAAGAACCACAAGGAAGGACTTATGGACAATAAATAACAAACACGCAAACATACATCACGGAGTTTCTCGAAGTTTTCTCTTTTCCTTCTGTATATCATCCAAGATATATGTTTTTCCAATGTCAGGAATGTATGCATTGAAGCACGTTCTGTAAATATCATGTACACGCACACACACGATCGAGACCCTGTCTGTCCTCTCTGCAATAAGTTTCTGATGCATTCTCTCTTCAGATAGAGGTATTCTTTTGTTCTGGTATTTCTGTCCGTATGTGTACATTAATCGAATATACACTAGTATACAAGTTTAATGATAGCATTATCAAAATTCTTACTGACTGATCATAGAACAAATGTAATCTAATTAGACATAATTCCATGTTTCTCATATTTCTTACCTTCGTTGCTGAGGAAGACAAGTATCCCCAAGACAAGATGGAGACAGGGAGGAGCCCGAAGAGCAAAAGATATCGCGAACCCCATCTCTCCCGCTTTATCTCTCCTTATCTCTCCTTATTTCGCCTCATTGTTCTTGAAGAAGAAACTTCGAGAAGGTCTAGAGACAACTGGGAGAGAGGGAGAGGCGGGGTTTCTTCTGGGTCTAAAGAAAAGAAAGAAAAGGAAATTCTATAAAAAATAGAACCGA
>NC_051412.1:33881425-33882434 GCF_015228065.2 Penaeus monodon
TCAGCTAAAACAGAGAGTTTCCCGAAGAGGAGTTTGAAAGGCTGAAACAAGTTCGATGTCTTGAGCTGGCGTCTTTAAGGGGATCAGATTAAAATTCCTCCGTTCAAGGTCTCAAAATATGGTTGACGAGTTTAGTTTCCTTGTTTTTATTTTCTCCCGTTATGTTAGGTCTTTCATAGTGAATTCTCGTTTTATTTTAATTTACAGTGAAAAGGTTGACGGTGTGATAGTCTTTGACGCAAGTCCACTTTATTTTTTTTTTTCAAGCACTTTTGAAATATTCACCAAAGATCTTTCATTTAAATTTTGTATTAATATTTTTTTTCTGAGAAATTTCCGAATCAATAAAATTACCAAGGTTTTATTTCACTGACACCTTGATCTCATTAAACAACAAACTGAACAGTCAGTAACTCAAAAAGTTCTGGTTTTCAAAATTCCGAAAAGCAACGATTCTTCCACAAAGATGCCCGAACACACTGGTTTTCTTTTTTCAAGAGAAAACAGCGTAATTAGATTTTCAAGATCCACAGCATTTAATCTAAAGTTAGCAAGTATGGTTACACTTCCTTCAAATCTCTGTTCTTTTCTTTCCTTTTCAAATGCCCTTAAACTTTCAAATCTTCCCTTCTTCCTACTTTCCTATTCCCTTCTTCCCTTTTTCCTGGAAGCGCCACCACTCATAGAAACCCCCCTTTTACCCTCGAAAAGTTTTTAAGCCTTTCGAAGAATTCTCAAGGTGCTTCCTTCTTTTCCTAAGATATTCCGAAAGCTGGAATTCATATTTCGTCGAGGTAGGAGAAGGGGGCCAACTCTCCCTGACTCTTGATCGTCTGTAGTCCACATCTGCGAAAGAGGGAAATAAATGTTAATAATAACGGATAAAAAAGGTGATTTGAAAAAAAAAGGTATTTTGCTACAATTTTTTCAAGTACAAGCGTCACAAATATTTACTCAGAGCTTCCGTGTTTACCCCAACACTGTTTACAGTTTGCATAAATATAGGTAA
>NC_051412.1:33882800-33883090 GCF_015228065.2 Penaeus monodon
AGCAAACCACGCCCTTCTTTTCCTTCCATTTTATTCATTTTAACCCTCCTTCTTTTAACATCGATCATATTTCAGCGAAATTCATTAAACATTTAATTCCCTGAATAATGTGAAAAAACAAGAAATCAAGAATAAAGGAAAGGCCAAACCCAAAGTCGAATTTTTGAAATGCAGTCACCTATGAATCACAAATGGCGTGAGACAACTTTGAATGACAGTTTGCGTATACAGAGGGATGTGATTTAATGACATTTAGAATTGAACTATTGGCTTTGGTACGAGATGAATCC
>NC_051412.1:33884083-33884551 GCF_015228065.2 Penaeus monodon
TAGAAGAGAGAAATACATCAAAGCCGGCTCGATCATTGCGGACAATCATATTTACTCACTGAATATTACACATGCGCATGTATTTGCATGTTCTGTACTATTAAAACCATAAACATTTACATGTCCGCAATGTAAAAACCGAACAATATAGAGCACAAGCACATGTGAATGTGGTTCCAACGATTTTATGGAATGATTTACAACATTTAACAGAATCCACTTTTATACTAAACTGTGGATATGTAATTTCCTTTGCTGTTTGTCGATGACCTGTTTATCTTTTTACTTTGTGTTATCGGGTTAGATTCACTGGATATCTAATTTGAGATAAACGACAAATCGCTTTTCGTCTGTTTGATTCTGTTCCCTGTTTCGTTATTTGTTTTTCTGTGTTTTCTTTCGCCTCTTTCGTCGTCTTTCTCTCCTTATACCACTCATTATATGTCTCTCAGTTTCTCTCTTACTTAT
>NC_051412.1:33884658-33884950 GCF_015228065.2 Penaeus monodon
TTCTACCATTCTACTTTTCATTTTCTTTCTTTCTTCACATCTTATTACTATATTTTACGCTTGTTTTATAGCAGACCTATTATCTTGTCCAGAAAGAGCATGAAAAGCGCTTGCAACCCTACTTCTAATACACCGAGACTCATTTTCTGATGAACATCTTGCATTAAAGTCTGCAAGTTAAAAGGCAGAAGTTTCCTGCAAGAGATAACTATGGATCATGCAACTTTTGTGTTTAAAAGGCTTCTGGATCTCTCTCTGTCTATCTTTCTTTATCTGATTTGTTTCTCTATGT
>NC_051412.1:33885417-33886145 GCF_015228065.2 Penaeus monodon
TCCCAGCGGACCAACAGCAGAGGAGTCACGTTAAGTAGGAAACGGCGGTGATAAAGTAGGATTGATATCTCAACTTCACAGACATTAAAGGGTCTTATGTGATGTTCGAGAAGGTATTGCCACTGACTTGGACACCCTTTTTCCAGGTCTTTATCTATCGGAAGAACAATTTTCCTTGCGATGTCATCTGTACCACATCGCTGCCAGATAAGACGGCAGCTTTTGAAATTTGCGAAAATTGAACTTTCGTGATAATGTAATGGGAGAATTTGCATCAATATGAACGAAGATTGATAGAAATATGTCGATTAATTTAATTGAGAGGGTTTATATATTTGTAATTAATTTGCAATTCAAGCCGTCATGATGAAGTGTGATAACTTACTACTCTTTTTTATTAACACTTAATTGAGCAATGTATGATACAAATTCATGGCATAGCATGATAGATACGAGTAAAATTTGATTACAGAAGAGAAAAGGAAGGTAGTCCTTATTATTCTGATATCAGTAAATAAATATTACATTTTGGCTTTCATGCCTCTTTTCTCTCTCTTCCTTACATGTCCTTCTTGTTCGTCATCGGCTGTTCCCTGAGGTTTATTTACATATTTTCTTCATTACGTTTACTTTTATTTTCTTTTATCGTGTTTGTTTTCATTTTGATATTCTTTTTGGCTTCTTTCCTTTTTCCTTCAGTACAAGGTTGCTCCGAAAATGATACATCT
>NC_051412.1:33886635-33886795 GCF_015228065.2 Penaeus monodon
ATATATCCTTGTTTACCCAAAAATATCGTAGCAATCTCCCGTGACTCGACATTCCCCCAAAACTACACATTAGCTTTGCATCTGAGAACCCTCTAGCTTATTCCTCAGAGCTTCTCCGTACAAACTTTTTTTTCCTCGTCTTTTCCTCGTGCGCGTAGTA
>NC_051412.1:33886814-33887004 GCF_015228065.2 Penaeus monodon
GGTCGGGGGAGGGCAGGGGATGTACAGGGGAAGGGGGGTAGGGGTTAATGGCAAGGGCACGTGGGAGGCAGAAGAAGGAAAAAGGGAAAAAATAATATTGCGGTGATGTGAGGCATCTGTGCCGGATCCCCTAATCTCATTCGCCACGTAAGATTCATATGCCTTGTTTCCTGCTGCTCTTTCGTCACGG
>NC_051412.1:33887078-33888196 GCF_015228065.2 Penaeus monodon
CCAAATTTAAAATAACACGCGACTAATAGATTCCGCAGAAAAGAAAAGAAAAAAGAAATCGTAAAGCCATTATCTCTTTGTTCTTTTCCTCTCCTTTCGCTTTCAAATATACATCCAGAGTGTTTTAGAGATTTGTCACAAAATAAAATGAAAAAGTTGAAATAAAAAGCAATAAGAATCATAATAAGAAGGAAATGTTATTGCAATTTAAAGCTCTACTCCTACCCTTCCGTCTCACTCCAAGGAAACAGTATTTATCGTAAAAGTTTCCCAAACAGACATCCCAGGATAAACAAAATTTGCATCTCCCCCCCCCCTAAAAAAAAATAAAAAGAAGAAATAAGAGAGGCAAATCACAGATAGATATTGCAAGAAGAACAAATTACGCAAAATTATTGCACACACGCACACACACAAAGAAAAACCTTGAGGTTATTAGCCGCTCGCTTTAGAATACCCTCCATCTCCCTCCCTCCCCATTGCCCCCTCTCTCCTGCCTCCTTCTTTCCCCCATCCCTCTACCCTCCTCCCTCCCCCTTCCTCTCCCCTTTTCCTGTCGTCTCCCCCTCTCTCTCCCTCGCTTCTCCTTGGTCCACGCGCCTCTCTTATTCTTCTGCTTCTCCTCCCCATTATTCCCCCTACCCATCTCCCTCTTTCACTCCCTTCCTTCTGCCTCCTCCTCTCACACCTCCCTCCCCCCTCTCCCTCCTCCTCTCACACCTCCCTCCCCCCTCTCCCTCCTCCTCTCACACCTCCCTCCCCCTTTCCCTCCTCCTCTCACACCTCCCTCCCCCTCTCCCTCCTCCTCTCACACCTCCCTCCCCCCTCTCCCTCCTCCTCTAACACCTCCCTCCCCCCTCTCCCTCCTCCCTCTCCCCTCCCCCCTCCCTTCCGAGCAAAACAGTAGTGTAATCGTGAGTGTTTCACCGACATAAACTTCCTGCAGACAAACATACACCACAAATCTCAACATTTGCATATCATACATAGCAAACGGCAGCAGCTGGTTCGCGTTTTATAAGGCATCTCTTCCAAATATATCCAGAGTGAGAGATTACAAAGTTTGCATTCGCGTGGAAGCATTAGTGTTGTATGTGTGTATATGCGTGCGTGTTTGA
>NC_051412.1:33888283-33888395 GCF_015228065.2 Penaeus monodon
CATGATGGATGTATGGATGAAGGATGCACAGGTCTTTCCCGGAGCGATTACAACCAAAGAAAATAAAAAAAAGGAAAGATTTAAAGAAAAATAAGAGAAAAAAACGGCGTTA
>NC_051412.1:33888443-33888530 GCF_015228065.2 Penaeus monodon
GATTACTTATTTTTGCTTGTTTTGTCGTCAGAAGGAGTCTGTCCCGAATCCTCGTTTCTTTGATGTCTTTGTAGCCTGTGTGGTCTG
>NC_051412.1:33889563-33889930 GCF_015228065.2 Penaeus monodon
TCATCTCCCAAACACCTCCCCTTTAACATGGTCAATTCCCAAATGCTTTTTCATTATTCAGTCACACTTTCCTTTCACGACCCCCACCCCCACTATTCCACAGTGGCATAATTCCTCACCCTACACCGCCACCACCCAACCCATACCCCTATTACGCATTACGGCCATCTTTAATTTTTTTTCTCTCTCTTTATCTTCTTCTATTTCTACATAAATATTTTTTTGAATCCTCTTTTTTTTTCTTTTATTTATTCCTTTTCTTCTTCTACTATTCTTTCTTTTATAATTTCCTCTAAGTTTCATTTCGTTTCATAGTGTTTATCCACCTTTGCGATTCCTGCCGTTGCAACCGACAGCTTAAAAGTCG
>NC_051412.1:33890147-33890792 GCF_015228065.2 Penaeus monodon
TGCGACTCCATTTCATCAGCAGAAGATTATCCAGTGATGAAAGGAGTGCCACATGCCTTTCCTTGGCATTCACGGCTCTCGGTGACACTATCAGGTAACTTTAGGGTCTTTGCCTGAGCATGGCTGCCTGTGTCGGGTGAGGGGTTGGGTTTCCACACGCGAAACACATTTGTTCATAATTCTCATGACGAATGCAGTCGACAGGCACTTAGGAGGAAAAAACTTTCGAAATGTTAAAAAGCGAGATATGAAGGAGAATGATGAAGTAGATTAAGATAATAAGGAGAAAGTCACATACATACACATGGTGAGATGAAAGAAAAACAAAGCATAAAACAGGTAACAATATAATATCATGCAAGACAATAAAACCTAGAATAATGTATACAGAAAGATAAATAACCAATGCAAAATTAATATCAGCGATGGAGGAGTAAAATAATATGTTACTATCGAAGATGGTGTCCTGATGGATCTCCAGTGATACGTCGTTAACAGCCTTGCCTGCTCCGCTATTGGAAAGCAATGCATCTCGTGGCACAGTGTCCTGGAGTGCCACTTTCATTTTCTATGAATATATAAAGAGTGATTCATTTTCTTCGGGATTAGGGACGGTTTGCTTCTTTGCTTCAAGAGGTGTTAAAG
>NC_051412.1:33890822-33891149 GCF_015228065.2 Penaeus monodon
GTAGTCATTAGTATTTGCATTATTAAGTACATTCAATATCCTTTTGGAAATCCAGACCATTGGGTATGTTTAGAAAAAAAATGCTATTATGTTGATCGCGATATAGTTTACATTACTCTGTCTGATTAACTTTTTCTCTTTTTTTCTCTTTTTTTTAAGCATTGGACGAAGAAAATTAATTTGCCTCTGCTGAAAATATTGCTTTCTCTTATGATTAATGAATATCCAGGAAGGTGAGATACAATTGGCGAAGCGTGAGTTTACATTAATAGAGGCGTGAGAAGTTCCTGCAGGTCATGGGTCGACTTAATTATACCTAATGATGAG
>NC_051412.1:33891679-33891989 GCF_015228065.2 Penaeus monodon
TCTCCTTCTCATATTGTCTTACCCTCTCGCGTCTTATCAGCATATGAACTGAAGGCGCGAGAAATTCTCTTGCGCGAGCTGGTGACCTTCGCGTTTCATAAATTAGCATGCATGAATAACTTTTTTTTGAGGGGGGGGAGGAGGGTTGTCATTTGCACCTTGTTAGAGAGAGAAATTGGGCCTTTGCTTGGAGGCGAGTCCGAGAAATTTAGTTTATGCTCTGGATATGAATGTGATCCTGAGTATTGCGAATTTTAGTTTTGATGAATATGCTTCCGTTTCAGTAAGATTGAAGAAGAGATATCACAAA
>NC_051412.1:33892255-33892545 GCF_015228065.2 Penaeus monodon
TTACTTACAGTTACAATGCACTGAACCTATTTGGAAATCATAGTACAGTATATAACGCTTTAAACCCAAAGGCAACCAGCTTAAACTATCATATTGGATGTCAATAAAGAATGCATAATGAACACTGCGTGATATAGTTTTGAATCTTTGATCATGACAGATGGATCCAGTTCCATCAGCAATAGATGCATGCAATTATTAAAATGTAAGAGATGCATCTCGTTTATTTATGAGTTTTCTTGCGTCAAAGGGAATTCTCTCAGTTTGTATAGGCGCATTTATTGACTTTT
>NC_051412.1:33894605-33894936 GCF_015228065.2 Penaeus monodon
AATTTCCTTCCAATTACGCCAGTTTGCTGCATCAGTAAAGTTCCGGAAGTAGAGTTGGTTTAGCACAGCGGCATTGGGCGCATCCGCCGTGAAAAAATATTAATTGCTTCCTTATTTACACAAAAAATGATAGTAAAAAGAAACTCATTATACAAATATTTGTTTCACATATCATCCGGCGATGAGCTCATTTTCATTTTGAATTTATCGTCATTTCGGATCCGTGTTGGCGTGTCTCGTGGAAAATATGGTTTTCGGAAAGATTATCATTAATATACTGAGCAAATTCACGGTTGATGACTGAATTTTATTATCTACAATTACAATGATA
>NC_051412.1:33894973-33895323 GCF_015228065.2 Penaeus monodon
AATCTAGTTTGTTCCGTTTTATCTCATTGCTCTTTATCGCATCAAAATAATGTACTTACTATTTTCTTTCAACTCTTCTTAAACCCTAAAAAAAGATCTTCATATCACGTCCTCACATAACACAATACTTAAAGTCATTAACCAAATTCTTGTTCTCCACAATCATTATTCAAAACACATCCTGAATCATAAAGACTGTAATACTACTAAGCTTCATTAACATTTCTCAAAGGTTCATATATTAATGTCGAGTGTCGCGCTGACGTCAACGCTGTGTCTAAGAATATACGATATTTTCTCGTTATAATTACAGCCCATTGAAGTCTTGCTTCAATGATCCTCACGATTCG
>NC_051412.1:33895565-33895637 GCF_015228065.2 Penaeus monodon
CCCCGAGAAAAAGATGGTTAAACTGGTATCGAATGTAATGAAGTGACAGTTTTCTGTAAATTGTTTTGTAGA
>NC_051412.1:33895930-33896142 GCF_015228065.2 Penaeus monodon
TACAGTTCTTCATCGTTTTGTTCTGCTTAATCGTCTTCACTCTTATGCTAATTCCTCTGTTGAATCTCATCCGCACACAGAAATCCATACAATGCCTTTGTATTCATTCGGATTGTACTAAAGGGATTTGTGATAGTAAATTGTAAATGTCATTTCCAAAAGTCAACGATGTCCTCTAACTAGCAAATGTTTGGTGAAGTTAACGCAAAAAG
>NC_051412.1:33896396-33896927 GCF_015228065.2 Penaeus monodon
GGTCACCGAAACCAAATAATATTATATCTCTCTAACTCATTACTGATTTTTTTTCCCCAAAATTTTTGTTTTTCCCTATCATTTTTAATCCCGAAAACACATCACTCTCCTCATAACCTATTTTCTCACTTCGGAAATACTTACACTACTTGTAAACAAACTTCACAAACTTAAATGGGGAAGAAAATACACATCAAAGGTGCAGATCTCTCAAGTTGAAAATCTAAGACTGGTATTGCAGAATCCTCGTTTGGAATCAAAGAGATTAATTGAAGTTTTTATAAACCTTCTGAAAGGTCTTACGATTGCACAAAATTAACTTCATAAAGTTTTCGAATGGGCCTCATAACATATAAGGTATCAAAAACATAGAATTATAAAGTTATCTGAGCTTTATACAACCTCTGAATATGTCATTTCAATTCTGTCATTTCCGAACATGAACTAAAATAATGATTACTTATTTAATCTATATATCGTATTATTCTCATTGTCGTGTAAATATATTATTATAACATGAACTACATCATC
>NC_051412.1:33897200-33897741 GCF_015228065.2 Penaeus monodon
CACACCTGTATTTGCCAATTTTCTAAGCATTTTTAATATCGACAGTACATATCATAACCTGAAAACGTTAATAGTCTTACCCATACAATCTAAGCTATCATCTGTCGCATCTTGACAGCCTGCGGTTAACTAACTACCAAAACTTTTTCTCCCTTTTATCCATTCATTCTGTTGCAAAGAGAGGTAAGTTAATTCGTTGGTAATTCAAGATAATTATCTTTCTGCCCATCATTATATTAGGCGTTTCTCTCCCAGTGGGTAATTAGCTGTTGTATGACTTTGAACCTTTTTTTTTTCCTTAATGAAAACATTGGAAACATTAATGACATCAGGAGAGGAATACCCATACACTAGGCCCGTCCCCAGCTTCCTCGAGCATCCTTATACATTTTCTCGTGTATAATGTTTTTCATTCATTTGCTCACTTTTCATTTTTCTTATATTTCTCCAACCCACATGCATTAATTATACCTTTTTAACTCTCCATCGTTCATTAATTAGTTAAATTCCCTTCACTCACAATCCGTCAGTCATTCGTTCA
>NC_051412.1:33897853-33898097 GCF_015228065.2 Penaeus monodon
CGGGAACCTTAGGGATCACTGTTTTGATTGTCCATTGTTAGATCATCTAAATTTTCCTGCTCAAGCTGATAGAATTCCACCTTAAACATGCTTCTGTATATCTAAGCCTCATGTACATTTCTGTCGTCATCCGTAAAGTGTATTCTGTCCGCAGTATCAAGATGAATTTAGAACTATAGGTGGATAACGCGTCAGGCATAACAGCTGTTTCTACCGATCATTTTTCGTCATCAAGTTTTCCCGC
>NC_051412.1:33898136-33899040 GCF_015228065.2 Penaeus monodon
GGAGTTCAAATTTGGTTCCGTGACCAGAAGCAATTCCGAATTACAGCACATGTAAGACTGAATTCATTTTTTTTTACGAGAATTATTGAATGATACAAAAGAATGCCTTTTGACGAAATGAATATGAAATTGCTTATATTGTCCATGCTGGGTTTGTTGAAAGTCTTGGTATAATCGTTAAATTTTATGTATATCATTCCTCGGTTTATTTTCTTCCACTTAGCTGTCCCTGTTTTTGTATGAATCATTGTCTATTTTACGATTACTCATGTAACGAAAAAGTTGATAGATCGAAAGAGAAAAACTTGCATTCTGATATTACTTCTCTGTTCTTTTCCATCTATATTTAACAAAAAATAATAATAGAATAAAAATTAAAAAGATTTTCATTCACACGTTCACTATGATGTGTGATATTCATGCTTCTTTCATTTCTCTCTTTCACTTGCACTTTTACCATCCTTCCTTGTTCTTTTCTCTTTCCGTCCAATTTTTCCTTCGTTTTACGATCGCCCTTTGATACCATCGCTTCTCCTCTTTCTTTTTTTCTTTCTTTCACTTTTTTCATTCCTTCTTCCACTTTTCTTTACTTCTTTTCTTTTTCTCTCTTCCATTTCATTATCTCACGATCGTTTAGGGTATTACTGCGTTTCTTATTTGGTCTGTTTTATTCCTTCTTCTCCTTCCCATTTCCCTTTTTTCACTCTCTTTTACTCTGTTTCCTCTTTTCTTTCCTTACGTAAATGATTTGCAAGCAAGTCGGTTTTGGGCAGCAAGCCAAGAGTGTTTGCCAGGGTACCTCGTCATGGCAAATGGGTGAACAGATTGTAAAACATGTAAATAGTCTCATTTTCATTTTGTTTGCGTCGGCTGGCGTGTGCTTTTGTGCTTTTCCTTTACCGGT
>NC_051412.1:33899080-33899217 GCF_015228065.2 Penaeus monodon
CACGTGTTGCTAAATGTTGCTAGAAATGTCTCAATAAAATACTTCATAAATTATTTTTTTTCTTATATTTCAGTTTTTATTGCCAGGCTTATTAACAAGTAGATAAGAGAGGAGATGATTTTCTTAATTTCACAAAC
>NC_051412.1:33900450-33900674 GCF_015228065.2 Penaeus monodon
GTTATCGCTTATTATCATATCATATCAAAAATAGCGAAGCTTCGAAATTATTTTTAAAAATCAGATACTGTACTTCCGATTCATTAATCCTTTATCCTAAACCTCAGTTGGAGGACAAACTTGAGGAAGGATTCTTGGGGCGTCGACATCTCGTAAACAGCACGGAGAATATAGTTCATAATTACTTTCGTCCTTCATCAATAATGCCGTTGATTTATAAACTT
>NC_051412.1:33901955-33902123 GCF_015228065.2 Penaeus monodon
GAACTTATATTTCCTCCGTTGCTGTTTACGAAGATGTCGACGCCCCCAAGTAATCCTTTCCTCCAAGTTTGTCCTCCCAACTTGAGTGTTTAGGATAAATGGATTTAATGAAATTCGGAAGTACAGTTATCTGATTTTTAAAAATCTAATTTCGAAGCTTCGCTATTC
>NC_051412.1:33903206-33903439 GCF_015228065.2 Penaeus monodon
CGTTCTCTCTCTTCCTCTCTCTAGCTTTGGCTATCTATCTTAATATCTCTCTATTTGTCTATCATATATTTGAATATCTAATGCATCATGTCTTTCCAATGAAGAAATTATTTATTCCGGCGACCTTTGCTCTGCTGAATTGCAAACCCATTAGCAAAAAGCATACTGTGCTTTCCAAGATTAAACGTAAACAAATTCGGATATGAATTGGAATTTAAAACCGTCTATGCACA
>NC_051412.1:33903468-33903637 GCF_015228065.2 Penaeus monodon
ACGAGGAAACTACCTCTTCTTTTGTAACATCTTTCCCTCCCCTTCTTCCCTTTCTTCCCCATCATCTCCTGATACCTTACCCCTACCTCTCTCTCTCCTCTATCTCCTCCCTTCTCCCTATCTCTTCTTCCCCCCTTCCCCCCCCCCTTAGATCGTGCCACCTTCCCTC
>NC_051412.1:33903685-33903991 GCF_015228065.2 Penaeus monodon
CCTCTCCTGTCCCTATCCACTCTCTATCCACTCCTCTCATACCCTCCCCACCCCTACCTTTCGTTGCCCCCTCCCTTCCTTCCATCTTGCATTTTTCCTTCGTCCTCTCTGCAGCGAAGTCGACAAAAGACAGACCAGACACCAGAGTACGACGAACTAATCAAGAAATGAATCCCCTTCGAGACAAAACGTCAGTCAGGTAGCAAGCCAACAGGTGATCAAGAGACCTTACCCTCCCCTCCCCCTTAATCCCCTACCCCACCCTACTACGGATACTTCTACTTCTTCCTTCAAATGGCTTTTCTA
>NC_051412.1:33905709-33905886 GCF_015228065.2 Penaeus monodon
AATCACAAGAATAGCGAAGCTTCGAAATTAGATTTTTTAAAAATCAGATAACTGTACTTCCGAATTTCATTAAATCCATTTATCCTAAACACTCAAGTTGGGAGGACAAACTTAGAGGAAAGGATTACTTGGAGGCGTCGACATCTTCGTAAACAGCAACGGAGGAAATATAAGTTC
>NC_051412.1:33906598-33907097 GCF_015228065.2 Penaeus monodon
TTACTTGGGCATTCAGAATATGGTAAAACGGTACTATGAATCTGCAAAAGTCTGCAAGTGAAACGTAACACCGAAGTCTCTGCATGAAAAAGTAATATCAGTCTGGTTCCTACAAGACTAAAATAGGAGAATTCCTTGGACAAGGACAAAGCTCGCAATAAGTGTCGGCTTGCAGAATGACTCGTGGGACTGTGTTAGACCTTAAACCAATGACCTGGTGACCTGCGGACTGTGTTGTGACGAACGGGAGAATCGCTCAAGACGAGAATCAGAAGTCATGTAAGCCAACCAAGAGAGATAGCTTGGAGAAGAGAAAGAAGATGAAATGACTTTTGAATTACGCTATTTTCAAGAGGATGCATTAAAAAAAAAAAATGCAGAGAAACTTATGGTTTCAGTGAAAAGCACTATGTGGGCTGCCATTTCGTAGCGGGGAATCGTTGGTCCGTTTTTCTTTAGTGATAACACATCTACTTCCATTCAGATATATATATATATA
>NC_051412.1:33907268-33907515 GCF_015228065.2 Penaeus monodon
TTCTCTATATTCTCGTATAAATAAATCTTTTGGCTCTCAGAATACTTTGAATAACTTTACGCCAACTTACGTTGAATTTCAATAAGGAAACTGATTTCTCGCTATAGCATACGTCGAGGGAAGGAAGATTGGCCAGAAATAGCTTCGGAAAGCAGGGCGCTCCGAGATCACCGAAAGGGACTGCCAGGAAAAGAGACAGCAATATCAAGAAAGGGAGAGAGAAATATTTATAGGTAGACAGATAATG
>NC_051412.1:33907989-33908252 GCF_015228065.2 Penaeus monodon
TTATTAATATATGAGTGTCCTTCTCTTAAATTATATATAAATTGAAATATGCTTATTACTAATGCGTCTTCAATTCGTTTCCTTTACTGAAGCTAAACTAAGATGTATGAAGATAGATTTAGGCTAAAATAACTTGACATGTGGTTTTCAACCTTTCTATATTCACGAATCCTTATTCAAACCTCCATAACATTCACGATCTCTCGATATCAACTGTTACTTTTATATATTTTCCTGACTGCATTTATCTAGGAAAGAGAAGT
>NC_051412.1:33908704-33909147 GCF_015228065.2 Penaeus monodon
TAAACTCTACTTATCTAACAGTAACACCATATTTATTAAAAACGTGGTTTCACAGCTTATTCTCAGTATGAACACTGAACGAACGCCCAGTAGACTTTGCCCTTTCGCTGAAAACCACGGGTATGAACATATTTTTCTTTACATTAGTCACCCATTACTCTGCTTTTATATTCTTGAAACATAAGCTAAAAAAGGGGAAAAAATGAAAAGGAAAAAGGAAAAAACAGGGCGAAAATTAAAATAAAGTGTTCATGTTGACTTCACTAAACAATGCAAAAAGTTGTTAGAAAAGTGTAAAAGCCAACACGGCCGGATTGCTTTATAGGAAGCAACGTGAACACACAGTGGGAAAAAATATGATAAAAAGCGAGAGAGACAGCATAAAAAGAGAAAGTAGTGAGATCGTTATTTTCAAAATAGAAATGTTTTCCCTCCTCTTCATC
>NC_051412.1:33909168-33909463 GCF_015228065.2 Penaeus monodon
TCGTCTGTTTTAAACCTGTGACTACAAAATGTAACATTTTAAAATGTAAAATATTTTGTTCTGGAAACATATCTCACATATCTAAGTTTCCTTATTCAAGAATAACAACAGTTCAAGTATAGTTGCAACAACCGCCAGTTCATTATGCACAGAATCTATACGTCAACAGCAAAGTCCCTTTACAAACCAAGAATACGTTTCTTATTATTAATATGTTTCTTATTGCTAAAGGGCCAAAAAGAGAAAACATGCATAATGTAACACTCATACACGCATTAACGTATGGTAAATGCAG
>NC_051412.1:33911075-33911626 GCF_015228065.2 Penaeus monodon
AACACCATGTCATTACACACGAACATCTACAATTACAGACGTATGGATGAAGTGGAGAGAGACTGGAAGTTTCCATTATGTGGAATCTACTTCAGTATATGATTAGGTGTGGTTTTCGTGTCCAGGATGATTTGCATCGTTGTGAACAACGCGGGTTGACCGGTCATGCCAGGTCGCACCCCTTGAGTGGCACCCCACATCAGCGTGCCCTAAGGTAATCTATGCGAGTGTGAATGGTGTCTCCGCGTCAGCAGGGCACAATATTCGAGTACAAATATATTCATACATATCGTGCATTTATTGATGTAATCATAACTTGTTAAGCAAGTTGAAACTGCAACGAGCATTTAACTCTACATCTTGTAAAAAAAATGAAATCTTGTAAACAAAATTGTATAACGCAGTGATGAGTACCCATGGAGGGTACCAACAGTAACAGTATATGACAGAACATGCAGTGATTGTGTATCATATTTTAGTGTGTTGGAGAGTGAGGTCCAACGCATGTGGTGGCAGCGTAGTAATGTTCTTACATCCTCGAATATTGCATC
>NC_051412.1:33911746-33911867 GCF_015228065.2 Penaeus monodon
TATCTCACTTAGATACACAGAAGTTATCATGTGGTTGCTACAGAACACCATCTCATATAAGTTTGCCCTGACATTAAAAAAAATGAAAAAAAGGAGAAATTATTTTTCATAATTTCTCATT
>NC_051412.1:33912458-33912549 GCF_015228065.2 Penaeus monodon
GAATGTTTTTCTAGCAGAGTTAATGACATCTTCATCTTAAGTTTCCCAGGCCCAGTCATGTAGAGGAAAACCATCCGGGTAATGTAACCAA
>NC_051412.1:33913681-33913786 GCF_015228065.2 Penaeus monodon
CTGGACGGATGGAAACAGACACTGAAGGATAAGGAAGGGATATTGAGTGTGGCTGTCGCTTGGTCAAATAGGATGGAATGATTGATAACCAAAAAATATAAAAGA
>NC_051412.1:33916400-33916620 GCF_015228065.2 Penaeus monodon
CCTCGCTTCTCTGAAAATTGACAACATTCATTATAGTTTACCCACGTTTACATATTGGACACCCGTCACCGTAACTTTCTGTTTGTGGATGTATTGTACATTCTTAAATTCGGAATGTTCCCGTTGTCAGTCAGAACTTTTAAAATGCTTCCCTCAGCTCAGATAAGTTCTGGGTGATAATACACACTGTGTAGTTTGATGTTTACACGCTCCTTGTTCT
>NC_051412.1:33916787-33916915 GCF_015228065.2 Penaeus monodon
TATCATTTTTACATTAAAAAAAAACATCGTTTGCATATATATCTTATGCCCTTACTGTATTTTTACACCTCCGCGAGCACATGTGCCTGTATGCATTCTCCTAACACATTTTTCCATGTCTTTTTTGA
>NC_051412.1:33916964-33917101 GCF_015228065.2 Penaeus monodon
CATCACGTTGTACGCTAGAAACTCCTGCGGATATATTTATGCCGCTGGAGGAAAGACCAGCATTCTTTCCCACAGAGTGAAAAATTGCTAATGAAAAATCAAAATCGTCTGGAGGAAAAGGTATGATGAAGACTAAT
>NC_051412.1:33917841-33918098 GCF_015228065.2 Penaeus monodon
CCAGAGTAATTTGCATGTTTCCATATACCCGTCTTTGGTCAGGCTGAGATTGATGGCATGGCAGGCAACATTTTGTGTTTTAATTTTTCCTCTCCCCTTTAGCTTTCTTCCTTTTACCTTCCCTGCTTTCATTACTCCCTTTCGCACTATGCCCTTTAGTTTATTCGCCCTCTCTCTATCTACCGGATTTCTGATTTTTTGCCACAATTTCTGTATATCACCGTATATTGCCTAATATCTTAATCATCTATTTCTAA
>NC_051412.1:33921525-33921763 GCF_015228065.2 Penaeus monodon
TGTCTATTTCTATATATTTTACCTTCATCGATATATACAACAGCTCTGTCTCTCCTATTGCATCTTTTAAGTAATTATTGTAATATATATCTTGCTTATATTATGTACTCATACTTTCTCATTCTTATCATATTTTACCGTGTCATCCGAATATACAGAGCAGCTCTGTTCTCCTGCCTACTTGCCATCTTTTAATGTAATGTGATCTTTTTAACGCTATCTCTCTTTCTTAATTTCT
>NC_051412.1:33922036-33922462 GCF_015228065.2 Penaeus monodon
GGTTCATCCATCAACCACCTTTTCCATCAACTGTCGGTCTATCAGTCTATCCACTCACTTGTTCTCTCTTTCATTTACCTAATAATTTACGATAATTCGTCCTTCATTTGTTAATAGTATTTAACTATATTTATTCGTACTAATCGTCGCGTTAAATTGCTCTTTCTTTAATTCACCTATCCATGGATGACGTAGCTTTTTCCATTGATTAGATTTTCTATCCATTCATATATTCAATCTACTTGCTACCCATTGTGTGTCCACTTTGTATTCTATCCTTCCTCCTTTTTATCCTTTTTTTACCCTTTTTTATTGCCCAGCTCTTTGTCTGCCCACCCACCTCTTGACTCCTTTTCTGAATCCCTCTTTTTTTTTTGTTATCCATATTCCCCTTCATGAGCACATTATTCGACCTCGCTATTGAAT
>NC_051412.1:33922560-33922930 GCF_015228065.2 Penaeus monodon
CTTCTGCCCTACCTCTCTTGCACAGCTTTAACATGATGGAAACTATTTTGAAAATATTATTTCTTTCACAATATATCGTCTCCTGCAGTTGTTTTGGTTTACACCCCTTATTTTCTCTATCTAAAACCTTATTTTATACACTATACAGTTATTTCATCCTTACGAATCAGTTCGTTAGTTTCACAGCACTGACATTATGATAATAATCTAGTGTATCCATTTCAATTTCCAATAAAGTTTCTTTTTTTCTGTATCATTCTTACAGCCTACTTCTTTTGGACGTAATTATAAAGAAAATATACTTGCCGGACTTTGCACCTTGGCAGGTACGCTCTACCTTAGGTCTTGTTACTCTGTTACCTGACACTTT
>NC_051412.1:33922972-33923047 GCF_015228065.2 Penaeus monodon
AGAGTGCCACGCCTGACACCCAAACTGCCATTTATTTAATGTTAGTGCCATACTAAGGAAGCCCGGTACTCTCTC
>NC_051412.1:33923427-33923562 GCF_015228065.2 Penaeus monodon
ACTTCATTACCTTCGCCACTCGTAATAACGACACCACTTTAATTAATCTCTCCTAATCCCGGTCAATTTAGGTCATTTAACTCGACAGGAATTTCGTATCCTTTAGGAAGTGACTTTAAATAACGTTGACCCGCA
>NC_051412.1:33923672-33923943 GCF_015228065.2 Penaeus monodon
TCAGAGGTCTGGTTTTCATATTGTCATTTTCCTTCCGTGGCTTTTCCCTATTTTTTTTGAATTCGCGTCCGTTTTATTCCATCATGACATTTGTTTTCGCTCATCTTATTCCTGTGTGTGCCATATCATCGGTCTTTCCACTGTTTCCCTTTCTTTCTCTCCCTCTACTCTACTTTCATTTCCTATTCTTGTTCTTCCACCCCATCTGCTATCTTTTCCACTGTTCTTCTCTTTTTTCTCTCACTTATTTTCTATCTCTCATTCTGTATCC
>NC_051412.1:33924043-33924621 GCF_015228065.2 Penaeus monodon
ATTTGGCCTTCTTTACATAACAATTTACCTTTATTTTATCTCCCTGCCTTACTTAAGAATTCAGACCCTCACTTTAAACTTCGACTTAAGCTAATTTTCTTGGCTTTCCTCATTAACTATTGTTGGTCAGGAGACGTGAGGAAGCAAAGAATGGCCTTTTTTCCCGTCAACCACAACTTCACTTATGACATTTTCCATGTAGATTAATGTATGTGTCTCCATTTCCTTTTTTCTCTCTCTTTTGAAAGAACACGATGGAACAGCGAACAGCAAAACAAAGTAGATGAGGTAATTGAGTAAAGATATGAAACATGTTATCACCTAATTGTCAGAAGGCCTTGTTCTTGCCAAGAGAAAAAAAATCCGTTTCTGGACATTCCTCCCTCTCCTCTCTTTGCTTATGTCCTTTTTCCCCTTTCCCTGCCTCGTTCTTTCCTTTTCCCCTTTCTTCATCTCTTTTACTTTGTCTCCCTCCTCCCTTTTCTTAATTTTTTCTACCTTTTTTTCTCCCATTTTCCAACCATCCACCTTCCTTCCAACCTATCTCTCTCCTCTTCCTTACCTCCTCCTATCTTTTT
>NC_051412.1:33924802-33925042 GCF_015228065.2 Penaeus monodon
CATCATTCTTCCCTTTCTTTAAACCCGATTCCTATTCTTATCCCCATTCCTTATGCCTTCCTCCTCTACATCTCCCTCTCTTCTTTAGCATTCCATTACACCAGTCTCCTGCTGTCAAATTTAAGGGGTAAATATTAGCTTGGGAGAAGTAATATAAAGGTTTCAGGACAGTTTACCTTCGCGAGTACGACAGTAATGAAGAGTAAATATTAACTCAACACCTTATTTCGAAAGAGTAGC
>NC_051412.1:33925067-33925140 GCF_015228065.2 Penaeus monodon
TGCTGAACATGGGGGCGGCTTTTCTATAGAATTCGAAGGTCTTGACAAGTATATGTTTATTTGAACTATGTTA
>NC_051412.1:33925231-33925393 GCF_015228065.2 Penaeus monodon
TTTTCTGTGTGTTTGTACTAATAGATAAGGAAAAAAGTCTAAGTACAGGGAGAAAGTTTACTTACATATTCTACACGAGGAAAAAATATATATTGGCGTATTTTGGAATATTTTACAGAATTTTTTTTTTAAGTGCGGTTTAAGTATAGAAAGAGCCGGGGG
>NC_051412.1:33925447-33925537 GCF_015228065.2 Penaeus monodon
GTTTTATTTTCAGTGTTGTCGTAAAAAAATGAGTGTTTTCAAAAGCGGTGCAAGCATACGGTGTGACGGAAGTTATCCTCTGCCTCTATA
>NC_051412.1:33928888-33929009 GCF_015228065.2 Penaeus monodon
TCTTCGAAATTTCTACCAGTAAAAATACGTATACCAGCCAGAATCCTCTATTTTTGGAGTGTTATACACAGACTCAAAAGTAATTTTCAATTGATTCTTGCAATTTGCATGGTAAATAACG
>NC_051412.1:33929482-33930153 GCF_015228065.2 Penaeus monodon
AGCCCTCTATAAAAAAAGTTAAGATAGAAAGTGCTTCGACATTTCTGCCAGTAAAAATACTTATACCAGCTAGAATCCTTTATTTTTGGAGTGTTGTACTAATTATGAAAATGTAAGAAAGATCGTAAATGTGGGGCAAGTCTAGGGAGAAACAGAGCCTCGACATCCTTTAAAGGACTCATTAAGGACTCTCCAAAAAAGAAGAAGAAACTTGCTGATAAAACTTACCTGGAACGTCACGAAACTTCATGCCCTTATGGGTAGGGGAGGGAGGCTGGGAAGTCTTTTCCTCGCTTGGAGTACGAAGTGTGTTTATCACTTGAATTTGTAAAATAAATACGACCAAACAAATAACACAAAGAAAGGAAATAGTTTCACCCCCTAAAAATGAATAGATATGTATGTATAAACACAACTGAATTTTAAAAAGAAATGAATAGATGACAAAATACAGAAATTATGTACGAAAGAGGTGAAAATTTATGATCAACGACACTCTTTACATAAATACTACTCGAACGACAAGATCTCTCTCTATACCATTCCAAACTAGAAAGAGTAACAGGCGAACGGAAAGCTAACAGAGCGGACACCACGACGGTGCCGGCACGCGTCCACACTCCACAGATGCAGAGACCCGACTGAGTAGAGGCTATCAATCCTGCGAGTTG
>NC_051412.1:33930292-33930448 GCF_015228065.2 Penaeus monodon
TGGGTCAGGGAGGTTAAAGGGATGGTAATAAGGAGTAGGAGGGAGGGAGGAAGAGAATGGCTAGGTCTTGGAAAGGCGAATGGTGTTCGGGATGATGGTAGTAGGAGGAGGAAAGGTCTATATAAGTAAGTTCTCGTTACTGAGCTACTCAAATTC
>NC_051412.1:33930525-33930797 GCF_015228065.2 Penaeus monodon
ATGTAGACCCTCTCGTTGTCGCTCCCATGACTAACTGGCGCGTGCGAGAGCCGGGAATACCCCATATATGTTAAGTGTTTGGATGCAATGTTTGTTCACTAGAGACTATGTATTTATTGTCATTTAGCTTATATAGACCTTGGGAGGTGGGGAAATGGGGTTGTATTGGAGGGGAAGGCAAGAGGGGTAAGAGAATTATATAAGAGGAACTTTGTGGGGTTAAGACAGAGAGAAATTGAAGGATGCTGAATGGATGATTTTTAAAAAGAAGG
>NC_051412.1:33930855-33931518 GCF_015228065.2 Penaeus monodon
TAAAAAAGAAGGGAGATATCGATAAGTTGAAGAAGAAATTGACTGGAGAGTCGAAGATGAGGAGGGTTGAGGTGTTCAACTGAAGAGGATATTGGACAGGGGTTGAGTTGAAGAGGACGCTGGGGGATGGATTGAGATGAATAAGAAAGAGAGATCAAGATGGAGTTGATGGCGAATGTGGGGAATTCAGCTGAAAAGGGAAAAGGCAGAGGGTTGAGATAAACAGGGGAATAAAGAAAGGCCTGCATTAAAGACAAAGAGAGCGGGAGGTGAAGCTGAAGACAAACGAGGCTGAACGTTAAGGGTAAGAGGGAAAATGATGGCTGACTTTAAGACGAAAAAGCAGGATAAATTAAAGAAGAAAACGTGGATATCTAGAGACAAAGGCGATTAGACTAGAGGTGAAGGTGAGATAAAAGAAGGGAGCTGATGGTAAATTTCCTTTAGGTTAATTTGAGAACGGGGATTGCTATAGGTCAGATCAATTAATCTGAAGGAAAAGGTTTAAGCTTGGATTAAGAAATAGATGAAATTGAAGACAAAATAATTTGGTTGGAGGAGAAGGATAGAAAAGGTGGGGAGAGAAGAAGAGAAAGAAGAATAAGAAAAAAATAATTGAAAGATAAAGAGAGAAAGTCCTAGAGAAAGATGTGACGCAGTACA
>NC_051412.1:33931581-33931775 GCF_015228065.2 Penaeus monodon
TTTAGAAACAGAAAGAAGTTACAAAAGATCTTTCAATATAACGAACATCATTGAATAGTAGTGAGTCAGCATTTTCTGTAACAACGAACTGCACAGCGAAATGTCAAGACCTGTTCGAGCATACCCACGCAAAAGAAATTTTCTATTGATTCTTGCAATTTGCATGGCAAATATCCCTATCTATCTGCCAGTGC
>NC_051412.1:33932283-33932446 GCF_015228065.2 Penaeus monodon
AACAGACAATGAGATATAGATATTTGTTTATCTACAATACGTAATGATAGCATTAAAAAAAAGTATTCGAAGCTCATACTGAATTCTGTTGCACATTGTTATCAAATCACTATTCCGTTAGATATGTAAAGAACAAATCACGTAATGCAAAAGTAGAGTCTAC
>NC_051412.1:33932682-33932839 GCF_015228065.2 Penaeus monodon
TCTAATAATGAAATATACACACACAAAAATAAAAACAAATACGACAGAAAGTAAGAACAAAACAAAATAGGGAAAAACTTTCAAGACAAAAACTTTGACTCTCACGGCCAGAAAGTTTTTAGATCTATACACACACGCACATGGCCGAGTACAGACG
>NC_051412.1:33932922-33933293 GCF_015228065.2 Penaeus monodon
TCATACATAAACAGAACACACAGAGCCACCACGTCCCTTCTGGTATGACCTGACTCGCAATTTCGGGGGAGACTTCGTTCGAACTTTCTTAGCATGACAAGTTTGATGTCTGGTGGTGTGGCGTCGACTCCAAGGCCCGATAAAGGGATTCGGACGAGTTGATAAAGCATGATTGGAAAACTGTGAAGTCGGATGTTTTCTTGGGAATTTATCTTGAAAGGATATGACTAAGGTTTCTTTCCCTTCCTTTTTATATTTATTTTTGTTTGGTTCTCTGCTGCGAAAGAATGGTGATAGCTTCTAGTTTCATACCGTGTTTTGAAATATGCGTAATTGATATTGAATGATTGCAAAATTTGTCCCACTTTGTT
>NC_051412.1:33933341-33933659 GCF_015228065.2 Penaeus monodon
ATAAGTCAATCCTATCTATTTTCGTAAGTCAATCCTATCTGTCTTCTTCTTCATAAGTCAATCCTATCTATCTTCTTCGTAAGTCAATCCTATCTGTCTTCTTCTTCATAAGTCAATCCTATCTATCTTCATAAATCAATTCTATCCATCTTCTATTTCGCAAGTCAATCCTATCTGTCTTTCCTAGCGTAAAGTTGCAAAGTTTTGCGTCTGTATTGATATTGGATAGCTGTGTTACGCTGTGATAAGCAAACTATCGTCTTAAAAGAGCATTATTGCAGAGTTATGAGCGAGGCTTCTTTTACGATTGTACGAACA
>NC_051412.1:33933768-33933832 GCF_015228065.2 Penaeus monodon
CTCTTCTGCAATTCGAACATTCATTTACGTAAAGTATGTCGAGATATATCAGTTATTTAAAACA
>NC_051412.1:33935980-33936163 GCF_015228065.2 Penaeus monodon
ATACACGATTTGAACAAGGTATAACGATTCCAAATTCCAAAAAACAAAAAGAGGAACAGGTGACTCCTCTTTAAATCCTGTTTCGAGGGGAAAGGCTCTGCTCTCGAGGGTTGGCGAATGGATGCTGAGGGTCGTCTGTCTCGAGGATGACCGAGAAGGAGTCCTTAGGTGTCTTCAAAGTAC
>NC_051412.1:33936574-33936720 GCF_015228065.2 Penaeus monodon
CTAGTGGTGGAAGTCGTTGCACTCGCAGCCGGGGAGTCGTGGCACTTCGGTACGAGTGCCTGCTTTCATCCCTCGCCTCGTGTACGCTAATGACAAGCAATCGCGGCGCCGAGAGCAGGCAAGCTTCTTCACATCACGCTATTCCG
>NC_051412.1:33936889-33937140 GCF_015228065.2 Penaeus monodon
AATAGTTTATTGTGACATAAATGGATAAAGATATGAAATTCAGTAACGCAAGATGGGTTTCCTTTTAAATCTGAATTAAATGTAAAGCTAATTTTGTTACTCTTCGTCATGATGTTCGTTTTTTTCTACTTCTTCCCTTCATTTTCTTTAGCTTCTCTTTCCTTCTTCTTCTATTCATTTCCTTCATCTTTTCCATCTTATTTAACCCTTTCTTGTCCGTCTTTTTCTTATTGATCCTTGTATTCATCGTC
>NC_051412.1:33937172-33937712 GCF_015228065.2 Penaeus monodon
CTCTTCCTCCTTCCCCTCTTCCTCTACCTAATCATCCTTCTTCTTGTCCTTCTTTTATTTTCGCGATCCACTTCACATCAAAGGAATCGTGAATGGCAGAATGATCACATCTTTTCTTCACATTTATGGCGAAACTTCATAACTTCCGAAGCGTGACAAAAAGACAGATATTTCACAAAGCCAAATATAGCGCCCTTGTTCCCTCTCGAGCAAGTCCCTTCGAGTCTTAGGTCATTTTATGCCGTCCGTCATTCCCGTTCGTAATTAAATTCACGAAGCAAGGCGAGGTGGTGACTTAAAACTTGAAATTTAACACCTAAATCTCAGTTTCTGTTAAGATGTAGAAGCTCCTAAGTCATGCGTTAAGTAAGTCACAGGAAATCGTACAGTAGGCCGGGGGTGTTGCTCTTCCAGGCACACTCGTTATCCTAGAATGACACCTTTATGAACCATTTGCATCGGAATGGTCGCCAAGACAGAGCTCTTGAAGCTGTGTCGTTAATGTCACCTTTATTTCTCGAGTGCATGCTGTCGAGAACA
>NC_051412.1:33937762-33938418 GCF_015228065.2 Penaeus monodon
GGTATTATGACTTGTCTTTCCAGTGCAATGAGTTTCCTTAGTATCATACGTTGTTGTTGTTTTTTATCACTATGATATTTTTCCCTTGCTAATGGTTTATTTTATATTTTTGTTTTTCCTGTTCCCTGATATTTTTAGTGCACATTTTTCCCCGTTGCTAGGTATTTTTACATGCTTACTTCGCCAGTGCCATGACGTCTTTTTCCCAGCACCACACTCTTTTACAATGCCATGCCTACTGTTGTATTTATTTGGCACTTTTTTTTTGTCAGTGCATGATTTTCCAATGTTATCACTCTTTTCCAGTGCCAACACTTTTTCCCCCAGTGCCCTGACTCTCTTCTCCAGTTTCATTACTTTTTCTTTCTGTGCCATGACTTTTTCCCTCTCTGTCATAACCATCGTTTCCAACACCGTGACTATATTCTTCCCAGAGGCATGGCAGTCAGTTACAGTAGGTGAGGCAACACAGAGGAAGCATGTGATTTATATTCCACATGGATTTAGTGGCACTCCCAGCACGACCATCTGGTGCCCCTCCTCCCCCATCCTCCTTCCCCACTTCCAAAGTCACAATCAAGCAGCGGCATCGAGGTCGAACATAAATCATGCTTGCTTGTGAGTCCTGAAATATTCTTCGGTCGTAGTTACTTTGC
>NC_051412.1:33940781-33941102 GCF_015228065.2 Penaeus monodon
TAATACCCGTTATAATAATCAAATTTCTACAAGTGTATCGCGCACGGAGTCAAGGTAGTTATCAAATTACCCAGCATCAAAATGGCTACTCTCCCGGGGACAGAGGCCTAATTCTGTATCCCCAGGCGCGTGTTATATGTATTTACCGTCTCTGCCCTGTGTGTGTGTGAGGGATTCCGCTGTCAAAGTTTTGATATATGTAAGTTGGCCAAACATCTTGAATGAATTTACTACCTCATTTGCATATTGCTCTTATTCCTTCGCCGCCCACAACCACCCTCGGCACCATTACCATGTTCAAGGCTGCTTCAACGCTACCTC
>NC_051412.1:33941537-33941709 GCF_015228065.2 Penaeus monodon
CTAAATTCCATCGTTATCATTATTTGCATTAGCCCTATTCTCTCTTTCACTCTTCCGCTGACTCCATTTTTCTCCTTTTCATTTTACTCACCATCTCTTTCATTTCCACTAGTAAAACTATAAGCCGTGTAACCACTTTGCAACATTCCAAGACCATGTGGTTTTACAAGCT
>NC_051412.1:33941770-33941900 GCF_015228065.2 Penaeus monodon
GCGATAGAAGAGCAAAAGAGATAAGAGTTTACAATATTTCTCTACAGTTTTTTTTCTTCTTCTTATTTCGTCATTCCTATGGTCAGCAATATTACAATGAGCTTTCTGTTAGCTTATTTCATTGATGGCA
>NC_051412.1:33943039-33943934 GCF_015228065.2 Penaeus monodon
TCAGTTCGATCCTCGACAAAACACTTCCTCTCTTCAATGCCTTAGTCTGACACCAAGTGCTGCTCGCAACATGTTCCGGACGTGTCTGTGAAGTCTTTCCTCCAAAAAATTTTATGCCAGCAGACACTGAGAAAATTGTTGAAACTTTTTGGTTTGTTTGAACTGGCACTTTTGGTTTTAATGGGAGATGTAATGAGAAAACATAATAAAGCGGATGAGATATTCAGGTGATTTTCTTTCTTTCGTTATTTTCAGTTTGACAATTATTCAGGTATATTTATTATAGCAATATATCAACTAACATGCCATAAACAAATGGCATTTAGTAAACAGAAAAAAACTATTTCATCCAGGGAAGGAAATATACGAAGAATTATTTTAAATAATAATAAATTCGAAAAGAAATATTTATAATAGCCAGATTAAAAAAAAATGCCACACCGGATGCAAGAACATATGGTTTCAGTGCATAAGACTTTGAACGTATATCATAGTGACTTGGCTTGCTTCATCACGAGGTAGTTCAAAGTGATTTATAAGACAATGCGTAATTAGCAGAAGCTATTTGCTGCTGCATGACTCAGGGCTGGTTTAAGACGAGGACGGAGGGGAAAAGGGACGGGCGAAGAGTAGGGGAAGGGGAAGGGGAGGGAGAAGAGAAAGGGTAGGAGACGGGAAAGGAAACGAAGTGGAAGTGACAGGGGAGAAAGAACTAGGTGGGGTTACGGGATAAAATAAAAGGAAAGGGGTCTTGGTGAGTGTACAATACAGCGGTTATTTTATTTTGCACTGTGCTTACTATGTAAGTTCAAAACCTTTAGATTTCTGAGGATTTATTTACTATGATTTGATTAAGTATTTTATGAAATTATTTCCGTTTTCTTGGACGTCGAAG
>NC_051412.1:33944792-33944965 GCF_015228065.2 Penaeus monodon
GAATGAAAGGGGAGTAAAGAGTGGGAAAAGGGGAGGGGAGCTAGGTGAGGACAATGTGATGAGAAAAGGAACTAGGAAATGGCAAAGCGGACTTGATGGCAAGGGAAAGTGGGGTGAGCTTTGGGGAAAGGGTAGGGAGGAAAATTTGAAAACAGGGAAAGTGGGGGAGCTTT
>NC_051412.1:33945058-33945373 GCF_015228065.2 Penaeus monodon
ATTTAGGAAGGAAAAAGAAAGGAAATGGGGACGTGGCGAGGGAAGCTAGGAGGTTAGGGGGAGGGGGGCCCTGACAGGGAGGGAGCGAGAGGAAGGGGGAAACATCGTGAAGACGAAGAAGAAAAAAAAGTGGGAAAAAAGATTTATGAAAAGGATGGGGGAAAGTTCGTTGAAGAGAGTCAAGTAAAGTCATCGAAACGAAAAGCTGTGGTCAAGGAATTTTGTGGATATGGATATGCGAATCCATTATGTAGATAATACTGGCCATTTTATACTACAATAATCAGGTTAATCTCATTATCAAACTTACTGTTG
>NC_051412.1:33946197-33946809 GCF_015228065.2 Penaeus monodon
ATACTCACTCCAGATATTCAAGAATGGCTGGTGTCGCATAGTCACACAATTCCCCCAAAAAGTTATCCTTTGTGTAGAACGTTATTGTTGTTACTCAGCAGGGATACCATAGTCAAAGGAACTATAAAGAAAAGAGATAATTGTTTTCTTAGGCTTCCTGTGTCTTTTTCTTTTGTGTATGTTGTTTTGTTATGGATATTGACTTTAAGAATACAGTATAAATACACCAAGGAAAATGGAAATTTGGAAAAGTTTTAAGGGATACCTAATGATAAAAGAATGATGGTGAATGGACAAAGAGGAAGTTGAAGAAAAAGAGGAAAGTTGAATTTTTTTGATAAAACCAAAATTTAGATTCTTAACAACAATATAAGAGGGAATTTGCTAAACAAAAATGAGAACATTAATAAACAAAGTACATAAATAGATAAGACATGTATAAGAATAGAGAAGACAGAGAGCAGACGCAAGATAACATCAGAGAGACAAAAAATAGAAAGAAAATGAATTAGGCAACTCGATCGATCACACAGGCCTCAAGATACCCGTTTCCATCATAGGCCTAATGTACGTAAGTTTCTTTTTCAAAAAAGATTGTGAGAGACTGATCAT
>NC_051412.1:33947964-33949109 GCF_015228065.2 Penaeus monodon
CGGTTGAATTTTGAAAAGCAACGCCAGCACATTTTAAAATCTTTTAACACTGCTGTTTTCACTTTTATTACTATTCAATTCTGCCACATTTAGTCTATTACTAAAAGAAATCTGGATGCAAGCAGGTGGCTGTCTTTTGAAGTGACTAGGTTATTTTATTTTGCTAAAATCGATTTTGTTTAAAGTATGTGATACTAAGTCGTCTATATATTTAAAATTTCCTTTACGTCTTTTCCCTCCTCGATTAACTAAAAATTCTCTAACATCGATTGTAATCTGAAACCTGTACATACGCGAATTGCTTTATTCCACCCCTATTTAAGCTCTAGCATATGTTTCTTAATTTATGGTTTAGTAGTCAAAGAGTAACGACTGGGGAAACCAATTTTTATATTTCTCTTTGTCAGAAACTCCAAGGATAGCACGCTTTGATAGGTTATTTGGTCATTAATATTTTTAATCACCAATGTTCAAGTCCAGGCTTTTGCAACCAATACGAACCAAGACGATCCCAGCCTAAGGCATTTTCCCGTCCTCCTGTTTTATTGCTTCCTTTCTCAATGGTCGATGTTTGACTTCAGTGCCTTTTGTCAATGTTTTGACTTTGTTTACCAGCTATCTATTGCTTCTCTGTGTTCTACTCAGACTGCTTTCCCTCCATGTGTTGAACTAGTTAACTTCGAGAGGACTGTGGGTACTTTAAAAACATATTATTATATGTCTAATTATTCACTCTCAGGATGAAAAATTATCGATGGAGAAGCCTTGAGTCCTTTTTTATTCCCATGTATCTCATTTGGGTCTCTTACTGACTCGGTCTCTGTCCTACTTGTTTCCAGTAATTGTCTCATCCGGTTAGAACTTGAACCTTGGTATATCTGAGTCTCAGTCTCGAATACAGGACTGAGAGAGACTAAGAAAGAGGAAGGGATAGAGGGAGAGGGGGGGTGATCAACACCAATTACTGTAGATCAATGTATTCACAATAAACCTGGAAATATTTAAAGGGAGGGGGACTTTTCAATGTGGAGAGTAGTTTTCTCAAAATAACTAATATCATATTGAATTTCTCATAATAATTAATACTGGATAATGACATCTCGGGACCGGGACTTCAACATTAGACTAGAAATACATGGTATTCC
>NC_051412.1:33950916-33951060 GCF_015228065.2 Penaeus monodon
CTCTTTTCGCATACCGGAAATCTTTCCAAATCAGTTTACATGGTTCGGTGTTATTTTCCATTAATAGAATTCAACGAAGTTGTATAAATAGGTACCTAGATAAACAGAAGCGTGTATGTATGACTTTTCTGTAAAGCGGACATC
>NC_051412.1:33953048-33953204 GCF_015228065.2 Penaeus monodon
AGAATCACAGATATCAAATGATAATATACAACTCTTTATTTCAAGCAATCCGAAAAACGACATTTTGATATGTGTTATATATTACTGTTTAGCTGACATCAGTTGTTTTAATGCTAACGCCAGGGAAATCCTTTTTGACACTGTTCATCCCCTGAC
>NC_051412.1:33953255-33954224 GCF_015228065.2 Penaeus monodon
TCTAACAAGGGTATACCGAAATGTGTACTCCTGTTAAAATATGTATTTATTAACGCAAGGAAAATCAATAAAATCATAAGTCACAAGGTTGTTTCTTATTCCTCATTAATTCTTCGATGTCCGCTTTACAGAAAAGTCATACATACACGCTTCTGTTTATCTAGGTACCTATTTATACAACTTCGTTGAATTCTATTAATGGAAAATAACACCGAACCATGTAAACCATGTAAACTGATTTGGAAAGATTTCCGGTATGCGAAAAGAGTCAGTGCAAATGAACACGAAAAATTCGTATCAGTAATTTCCACTGTTGTAATGAAATGTGGGTTTTCCACCGTAGATTTAGTAGCATTCGTACCATCAATACCGCTTGGCGTGAATTGCTTTCCCAGGAGTAAACACTTATTCATTTTCGGTTATTAACTACCTAAATTATAAAAGATTACTCTTATACCGAAAATTCGAAGACTTTTCCCACAAACAAGAACAGGCTAAGTATGTTTTCTAGCGTAGAGGAATTGTACCCTGCCTATACCCTAGGCATTAATTTACGCCTTGCATATTTTTCAATGGCCTATCGCATATTTCATAACTTTCGCAACATATGAAATTGCGCATTCCAACTCTATGTTTGAACGTATGTCATACTCCCCCATAAAAACACAGAACAAAGTTGATTGCGTTGAGAATATGTGGCTTACGGCTAATGCGATCGTAATGGGATTTTAAAACATATTGTTTCACTTTAAATGAGGAGAAAATCGCTTAATGTTTTTCTCTTAGTTATCTGAAAATTGGATTAGGAAGTTCTCAATCATCCGCAGTAAACCTTTCCCAATCACAGTCACTCACGATCTTGTTCAATTTATCACAACTTGCTCTAGATTGATGGTCATATAAAGCTGTAGCCCGATTTCATTCGCAGTATGTCTTCGCTCTGGCTAAGTCGTGGACTGAGTTATATAA
>NC_051412.1:33955765-33956090 GCF_015228065.2 Penaeus monodon
CTCCACTCATATCAACTAATATCTGTGTGTCATTAGCTACACTCTCTATATATCAGTAAAGATACACAAATTATTGTATGGTGTTCTCTCACCTGGTTTTATCCGCCATGACGTTTCAAAACAGGGACATTCGCAGCCACAGAGGGACACACCCACGCGTGAAGAAAGATGGCGTGCAGCTGACGCACGAACGTTCCGCACCACCTCATTCCGTGTTACATCCTGCTTAGAATGTACTCTGAAGACCAGTTGGTCTTACGAGCTACAACATTAAGAATATTGCTATATAGACGTTTTTTTAAAGGCTTGATCAATTTGCGGTAGG
>NC_051412.1:33956299-33956408 GCF_015228065.2 Penaeus monodon
ATGCAAATACAGGGAAATCCTTGAGTGTGTTTTTCAAAAAAAGATCACATTACGGAAATAAACATACCCCTTTTTTTTATCAAAATAATTTTCCTTTCATTGTCTTTAT
>NC_051412.1:33957293-33957464 GCF_015228065.2 Penaeus monodon
TTTAAAATTTGAAAATTTAAAAAAAAACCCCCCATTACCAAGATTAAATTTGTTTGAAAGGCTTTCTTAGTAACTAAGACAATGCAAGAATTTTATTATAAAATAAAGGTAGCATTTCCGTAAGTGATCTTTTTTTTGCAAAACTCTAAAAAGGATTCGCCTTATTTTTAT
>NC_051412.1:33957534-33957608 GCF_015228065.2 Penaeus monodon
GGGGGCGGTCGGGCCTTGGCTCACGGTCGGCGCCGCATCCGCCCGGGATTGTTTTGCGGGCAGGCGGTTCGTTG
>NC_051412.1:33958425-33958524 GCF_015228065.2 Penaeus monodon
TATCTTCTACTACTCTTATTAGATATACCTACACCCCCTACCTGCAAAACTATCCGGGCAGATGCGGCGCCGACCGTGAGCCAAGGCCCGACCGCCCCC
>NC_051412.1:33958597-33958910 GCF_015228065.2 Penaeus monodon
ATGCAAATACAGGCGAATCCGTAGAGATGTGTTGCAAAAAAAAGATCACATTACGGAAATAAGCATACCCTTTATTTTATCAATATAATTCCTTGCATTGTCTTGAAGTTACTAAGAAAGCTTTTCAAACAAGATTGAATCTCTTGGTTATGGCGTTATCAGGTGTTTGCCATCAATATCGTTGTTCTCTAATCGTCTATTGTAACTTAATTATTCATAACATTAAGCCAATTTCAAGATATCACGATTGACAATATTTCATGAGCGCCTAACAAAGAAAGAGAAATGCGAAACGCTATTTACAGAAGGCGAT
>NC_051412.1:33959813-33959970 GCF_015228065.2 Penaeus monodon
GTCTGTTCATATCATACTTATAGTTTTAGTGACTGTATTATCATATCTAATTGCCCCTCTTACCTCACTGGGATTAGGGGGGGTGATGCAAATATACATAAGTATTAACAAGGAAGCACACGCAAATACGTGCGCACGCACAACATAATGCAAAACC
>NC_051412.1:33960037-33960282 GCF_015228065.2 Penaeus monodon
TATGTAAAAGCAGTGCATGCACATGCTGAAAGCGTACATGCACGCTTGAATAAATACATAAAAGAACTTTCTCAATATGTGTGTTTGTCCGTTTCTGTAAGCAAATACATTTTACATATTCATATATTAGCCCGCCGACATCTGCATGGTAATGAAGCAGTCAATCCATTGTCAAGAAATGCAACAGAAATTTATCCTTCCACGTTTAATCTGCTCTTCCTGCTCTTCCTTGCCTTCTCATCCTA
>NC_051412.1:33960545-33960738 GCF_015228065.2 Penaeus monodon
ACTTAATCTTCCTTACCAATTGGGCGAAATAGGTTTCATGATGTATAAAACATACACGCCCCATTAACTTTAGCTCTATGTAAATCAGGCCGTAAGAGAGAGTGGTTTAGCTGGACATGAAATAAGGAAAACTACGAAAATCTAAAAGACCAGAAATGAAGAAATGAGTACTTAAGAAGGTTGGGTAATAAAT
>NC_051412.1:33960780-33960931 GCF_015228065.2 Penaeus monodon
CACTCCCTCCTTTTTCACATTGAATAAATCTTCCCCTTTGGACCCAAGGCACACGGATGCAGCGTCAGAAGTGGACTGGATAAGAGGAATTCGAACTCTTGAAAAGAAGTTAGTATAAGCAATATTTTTTGTTGGGCTTTTTTCCCGTTAG
>NC_051412.1:33961023-33961384 GCF_015228065.2 Penaeus monodon
CACTGCTACACAGTTCCTCATATTCGCAAATGCACCCAAACCAAAATCCAACAAACTATTTTAGAAAATTAAATCCACAACTACATTTTTTTGCACAACATACTCCCACATCCTTGGCAACTATTTCATTCTTTACTTTTTTTTCCTCCTTCACCTTCGTATTATCGCATTATGTCTTCTAATTCCCCTTCCAAAAATCACAATTTTCCTGACAAGATCTCTTTCCTTGGGTACTTCACGCACGGTCGCCTTCTCCTCTATAGGCGCCTCTATTGCCTCTCCCCTCGTGGATAAGAGGTATAAAAACGCCTTAGGTTCTCCTCTATCGCTCTACCTCTATCTGTAGCACGGTTAGGCCCCG
>NC_051412.1:33961586-33961823 GCF_015228065.2 Penaeus monodon
AATTCCCCTGCAGAGATTTTCCATTTATCTTCCCTTTCGAAGCTATTTCTCAGCAATCTCCCCTTCTGTTAGCGCATGTTCCGCCTTTCCTCCTCTCGTTCTTGCACATCCTCTTCTTAGAATGTGTCTTACAGCATCTTATGGCCCACTATAAATCATTACTAACTTCTCACTCTCTTCCGTGTAAATTCTATAGCTTATTATGATGTCTTTACTTCATTTTCTTCTTCATCTCAC
>NC_051412.1:33961867-33962065 GCF_015228065.2 Penaeus monodon
ATTTTACTTTTACTCTTCATCCGTTTTTATTTCCTTAATTATTCTTTGTTTTGTCTTATATGTGATATAACTATTTTCTATCTTTCTCTACCGTTTCTTTTGTTAAATAAGGTCAGGTGAAGTAGGCATACTTAAATAAATGTTGCTTTTTTTTATCCGGCTATGATGCAGATTTTGACTTCCTCACTTTCTTTAATC
>NC_051412.1:33962117-33962243 GCF_015228065.2 Penaeus monodon
CATATGCCACCTGTTCACAACTCCCCCTCCCCCCCTCTCTCTCTACGCTTCATCTATGACGCAAGAAAAGACATAAAATGAAGATAAGGGAGGCGAGGGAAATCTCTTTGGACTTCCTCACCATAT
>NC_051412.1:33962346-33963178 GCF_015228065.2 Penaeus monodon
GCCCCTTGTCATAGCCAATTGCTGATAACCCCCACCCTCCTGTTCATCGATTCAATGCAATATCACCTTGTGGGTTCACTTATTACAAAAAAGTATTAACGATAACTGATCAAAACAATAATAAAAAAATAAAAAATGGATATCAATCAGAAAAAAGGGGGAAAATAATGGACAAATGAAAAGAAACGAATAAAAGAATAAATATATTTAAAAAATACACGTCGCAACACCCAAGGGTTCATCTCGACCCGCCTCTCCCTCTTCAACACCTCTCTCTCATTTACCTTTATTGCCCCTCATTTCCTTGAGGAAGCAGAGGGGAAAAAGGCTTGAACATTAATCACAGAAAAGGGGATAGCGAGGGTGTTCTTGTTTATGAGTTACAGACAGCGTGTCACGTGATGTATTGAACGACGGGGATGGGGTGGGGGGAAGGGCTGAGATTGGGGGTTGGGGGGGGTCGGGGGTTAGGGGCGAGGTGAGGGTGAGAAGGGAGGAGTACGGGGATTGTGGGGTGAGGGGGGGTGAGGACGGGATATAGGGGGTAAGAGCAGGGGGTGGATTATGAGGAGGATGGGGGAATGGGGGAGGATGAAAGCATGGGTCGCGCTGGGAGGTCGATGGGGAATGGGTGATGAGGGGGATGGGGGACTGGGGATGCGGAGTAGGAGTGGGGGGGGAAAAGGGGGAAGGGAAGGGGTGGGTTGACAAGAAGGTGAAAAATAGGGGGAATGAAAGCGGAGGTGGGTTAGGAGGGAGATGGGTGGCTGGGGGACGATGAATGGGTGAATAGATGACTTGATGGGTGATGAGAGAGGATGGGACATAGGGA
>NC_051412.1:33963223-33963552 GCF_015228065.2 Penaeus monodon
GTGAGTTGAGAGGTAGAAGGAGTTAATAACTTCTTTCGAGGAGTGAGAAGTGGACGGTCTTTCTATAAGAAATGGTGTAGGAATTTCAAAAGATGATTTTAGTGTGCTCTGTGTGTGTTCCATCAGCCTACATAGGATGTATTTGGTTAATGGAGTGATATATAATTTTAGGTTATGCAACATTGCCATAAAAGGAGAGAAACAATAAATCGTTACGTTTCGAATAAGACTAGAATCCCCCCTTTTCTCTTTTCTTCTTTTTACACCTTTTTATTATTTATTTATATAGACGTATGGAAAACCAAATTGGTGAACCTGAACACGCCAGT
>NC_051412.1:33963671-33964136 GCF_015228065.2 Penaeus monodon
CGGAATTTTTTCGTTAGTGCATCTTACAAAAGCAATTTCTTAGCTACCGTTCCTTTATGACACTTCTGTAGCAAAAGACATATAATAACATAATCGACAACGACAATGTCCAAAGATTAGCCGTAGCTACTGAATCCTCGGCGCTCCGGCAAAGACCAACAAACACCCACTACATATTTTCGACCAATATAGAGCATGCGCTGGTCTCTTCTTTCGCGATAAGAAGGTCTTTAGTTTGTAGAGACACAATTTCATCAAACGGCATATGACATCTGTATTTTTTTATCTGAATTTGAATACTCCTGATATTTTGATGCATAAACTTCAGAAGATGAAACTAACATTTGACTCTCTAGCTGAGAAGCATCAAAGAAAAACGACTGGCCATTATTTATGATATCAAATATCGTGTGTATTTGTAATTAGCCACACGGGGAGTTTTCATGACTGTGGTTTTGTTGTTTT
>NC_051412.1:33964647-33964875 GCF_015228065.2 Penaeus monodon
GTGCAAACAAGGGCTGAGTTGACAAACATAATGCAGAAAGGGGAAACGAATGTTGATCAAATCAGAAAGTAAAAATCTTTCTGGTGGCTTTTAGATAATTCAAAGTATCTGATTTATTAGGTATTCTGCCAGGGTTCTGCTCATGTTTATGGTGATCAGGAAAATACAAAGGAAGTGGCTTTTAAAACAGGCAGCGTGTAAAAAGGAATACGAGGACGAGAAGAAACG
>NC_051412.1:33965455-33965653 GCF_015228065.2 Penaeus monodon
ATCTATCTATCTACTCATTAGAATCTAATCCCGGGTCTGGAAGTAGATAGATTAATCCACAGCAGCAGCAGAGAATTAAAATCTAAGGCCAATATATCATACATATCCCATTTGCTTTATTAAAGTTTTTATCTGAGGAAATTTACGATCTTCCGTGTTCAAAACTAAATTGGAAAGACGGATGCATATATCATTTAA
>NC_051412.1:33965867-33965941 GCF_015228065.2 Penaeus monodon
AAAAGTAAAATAGAGAAAAAAAGTACAGCCAGAGGATGTATGTGAAAGAAACCGGCAAACATGCAGGCAGCCAA
>NC_051412.1:33966107-33966680 GCF_015228065.2 Penaeus monodon
TCTTCATACAAAGGAACGTCAGGCCCTCAAACTCCCTGGCTTTTGAAGAATTAGTCCCAGATTAAACTGGAAAGACAAGTATCCAACCTCAGGCCATGTTAGTTCCAACTTTTCCTCCGTAGAATCCTGTCGCCTGAAAACAGCCCCGTCATCGTTTATTATTCAGAAGAGAAGGACATTTCGTTAGACGATGTTGGGAGTAAAGGAAATCTTGTTCATCGAAGTAATCAAGAAGAAAATCCGTTCTAGAATATACCTACTTCTTCTGTAAAAGAGATTGTTAGTTTTCTTTCAAATGACTGATCTCCTGATATATATTGAATGAGGTACAAGAATTACGTGTCCTGGAAACGGCAACGAAGCAATACTTTCTTAGGTAATAGGGTGTCTTTATAGGCATGAAATCAACGGTGAATATCAGTATTATAAATAGACTCCCTAGTATTTGTTTCTCATAAATATTTTGTATATTATTTACTTAAATAATTCCTTTTTGCTCGTTACTTATGCTGTACTCATATTACTTGTTCTTAAACTAAACTGCTTATCTTTTCTTTAAATTGCTTATCATTA
>NC_051412.1:33967123-33967503 GCF_015228065.2 Penaeus monodon
TCAGCAAAATCTCCACAAAAGCTTTATCCCATATCAACGATTTTTCACCCGAACTGGCATATGCAAGAGTATTTGTCTTCAAGGAGATGAAACCTCTGACATTCATCTTATTTTTTCCCAAACATATCGTCATTGAGAAACGTCAACTTGGCACACTCAATACAGTGGATTATCATCATTATATGAGTTATTGTTGTCTCCATGAGTCACTCGTCTTGTGCAACTCTAGAAACATTGAATCGACTTTGTGATACACTTTGCTCGTTCTAAGACCGAAACAGTTGGTCTTTGTTCTGTCGAGTCTTGCTTCTCGCTGATTGTGGCTCATTATGTGCTAATAATTCGTCAATGAGAATTGGTTATTTCGGTATGAAAAGTGG
>NC_051412.1:33968344-33968585 GCF_015228065.2 Penaeus monodon
ACCTCTCTCTCCGGAATCCCACCCAACATACATCTCAGGACCAAATCTCAGGAACCGTCGAACATCAGGAAAATATTTTACAGTCTTAGAAGACATTATCCCACATTCCCCTGTGTGAGATTGGCAGCCTGGCTTCCATGTATATTTCAGTCCCGGCGCTGAATGGTCGCAGAAAACCCTGCTGTGGAATCAGGAATTGTGTGTTCCATTGCGTGCGTTTCTGTGGATGGCAGTCTTATAT
>NC_051412.1:33969189-33969257 GCF_015228065.2 Penaeus monodon
ATCCTACTTTTTTCTACAAGATGGTACAACCTATTTCTTGTACGAAATATTTACTCGCCTTGCTCCTT
>NC_051412.1:33969569-33969663 GCF_015228065.2 Penaeus monodon
AAGTAATTGAAAAGTAATATACTACGAAGGATTACTGATCGCATGATACTCGATGTAATCGATTGCAAAAGAAGATAAGTATGGTCCATAACTA
>NC_051412.1:33971184-33971332 GCF_015228065.2 Penaeus monodon
GTATAAAGAAGAAAAGAAAAAAAGGAAGGGTTTGAAAATCAATGGCGATTCCTTGTTTATTTATATGCCGCCGCTGACAGGTGGGAGATCAGCGACACTTCGTCGTTTGACTGTCAGTGATTGACAGCTCGCCTGCTTCGTATTTTTG
>NC_051412.1:33971392-33971901 GCF_015228065.2 Penaeus monodon
TCGGTCCGTTGTTTATATTGGCCGCTGGACTTTCACCTGGCGTCTTATTTTGAAATACATTTGCGTAATATCATAACTTTTAGGGGTTTCGCTGACTACTTCGTTTGAACACTAGTTTTGTGTGATCGCACTCTTTTTCGTAGAATCTTTATGGCTGTAATTTAGCACGTCGTGGTTCCTCTGCCGTTTCCCTTGGGCAATGAACTCTGATCCAGACAATTTTCTTTCTTTTATCACTTTTTTCCTATACATTTGGTTACTATTATTGCACTCAAGGTCCTTTCTGCTTTTTCTACTTGGGAAGCGACTCCCACCATTTACGCTGTCCCTCACCCGGTAACTTTTGCACGATAAGTTAACAATAATAAATTTTCACTTAGGAGCTTCCCTGCTGTTTCTGCTAAGCCCTGGGCTTTATTTAGGGTACTCTTTGCTGGACTTGTAAAATTTAGTACCTTATAGGGGCATGTATCTTATAATAAATTACCGGTAGTGAATAATCCCCCAAG
>NC_051412.1:33971929-33972655 GCF_015228065.2 Penaeus monodon
AGGTCACTTGACTCCACCTTTGCAGTTTTTTTTTAGCCGTGCGTTGCAGTGACATAGTTACTTTAAGTCACTGGATTTTGTGCTTTCACAACTGATAAAGATATAAACGAGTTGAGAAAAGGTCCACTGTGATGAGAATCTGCCAGGAATTCGGGAACTTAGGAAACTAAATAAATGAACCGCGAAGCGTTCGCTGTCGACCAAATCAGTTCTCGGAAGTGGTTCGTGAGATATCTCTGCACTCGGCCAATCACAGTGTGCCTGTTGGACGTGACAAGACCCCTCTTGCCTAAATGTGTATAATGAATGGGCTGCAGATGTAATGATTTCGCAATTTTTTTGGAGACTATCTCGCGCGTGTACAATTTTCTCAAATAGATTTTTCTCGTTTAAGAAAGGAACAAGCATATAGACATCATATTTTAGGAGTAGAACACCTAATTTTCCGACGAAGTAAGCATATTTCTTACCTTATTTACCGAAAAAGGGGAGAATATGCTATAGTATCATCAACTGCAGTCGTTAAGAACTCCATAAGCATCTCAGTGGGCTGAGCATAGTATTACGTTTCTTTTATGAATAAATGAAACATCTTTACCAGACACGTGTTATTATTAGATATTAGATTAGGTTTCAAATGTGAATCCACCTTCATCATAATGCAGATGTAATGACAGCTACAATGTCCAGTTGTGGATGCAAGAAAAATGGAAAAGTAATGTAAGC
>NC_051412.1:33973360-33975689 GCF_015228065.2 Penaeus monodon
CTGCGAATAGGAAAATCTGATATCAATGATAATAGCAATAAAAATAAATTTCCACAATTAAAAAAAAACATGACTTGCAAAGTGACTCAAAATAATCAAACATGATTCTACAGTTTCAACAAATACACTCAATGCAGGATGCGGGAAACGCAATAAGATTACAAGACAGTGGATGAATAAACTACAAAAATACACCAAATACATGAAATCAAATAGCAAATACACTCAAATGATCCCAGCAATGGAAACAATATGCTACAAATAACAAACACAATTGCATACAAATAATACAATATATATTAGTAGACACTCAGACACAGTACACATCTTATACATAACTAGATACAGCATACATCACGATACAACCAGATGCAGCATACATCGTGATACGATTAGATACAGTATACATGATAATACAGCCAGATACATTATATATCATGATACAACCAGATACAGCATACATCATGATACGATTAGATACAGCATACATAATAATACAACCAGATACAGCATACATCATGATACAACCAGATACAGCATGCATCATGATACGATTACATACAGCATACATCATGATACAACCAGATACAGCATACATAATAATTCAGCCAGATTCTCTCTCTCTCTGTCTAGATAATGAGAGAGAGAGGGGGGGGGGAGGAGAGATACAGCATACATCATGATACGATCATATACAGCATATATCACGATACAACCAAATACTGCATGCATCATAATACAGTCTATATCAAGATACGATAAGGTACAGTATACAGCATAGGCAACCAGATGGCGAACGTAGATGGTTTCCCTGGCAACGAATTCGAACACAACAGGAGATTACTGTGATGCTAAAGGACGTTGCGTCAGGGTTCTTAATCCTCGATTTCATAAGTCTTTGCAACCAGACTCCATATTGCATCTTTTGTTTGCTTTATCTTATATGTCTGTGTTTGCTGTAGTTCTATCTGGTCATATATGATTTTTTTTTTATCTGCTGTGTTTTGTATGTTTATGTATCTGTCGTATTTTGTATCTGGTTATTTGTGTCTGATTGCATATGCTTTATCTTGCATGTTTCTATATCTGATGTATTCAGTGTGTTTTGTATCTACTTATATCTGCGATAACTTGTATCTAGTCGTATCTGTTCCATTTACTGTATCTTGTATCTGTTGTATCTCCAATATCTTGTATCTTGCTTTATATGCGGGATCTTTAAACGTTTTGAATGTGCAATAGTTTGTATCTGGATGTATCTTGCAGCATCTTGTCTCTGCATTAGTATAGTTTTTGTATATATGTAATTTATCTTGTGTTTCTCTGCATCTGTTGTTTCTCTCATCCCATCTCCCATCATCTTTGTACGAATTGTTGTCAAGTCATTTCTTTGATGCCACGTAATATGCAGCTGGTGCTTCGTGTGCTCAAGATTTACCTTTTTTTCTCATTACGTTTCTATAGTCTGTCAGTTTGTCTTCCCACGTAGGTGCGATTATTTTAGTAAAATGTATTTATTGTGTATGTGTGGTTAATCGAGCTCCTGTGTAAAGCTTTTCTGCGAGACACATTTCATTTTCTTTGTCTTTTTTTGTTTTCTTTTCTCTTTTCTTGTTTTCTCTTATTTGCCTTTTTTATTTCTTTTATTTGCATTTTCTTGTTTTATTTGTCTTTTATTTTTCTTTTATTTGTCTTTTCTTGTTTTCTTTTATTTTTCTTTTCTTGTTTTCCTTTATTTGTCTGTTCTTGTTTTCTTTTATTTGTCTTTTTTTCTTTTATTTGTCTTTTCTTGTTTTATTTTATTTGTCTTTTCTTGTTTTCTTTTATTTGTCTTTTCTTGTTTTCTTTATTTGTCTTTTCTTGTTTTCTTTTATTTGTCTTTTTTGTTTTCTTTTATTTGTCTTTTCTTGTTTTATTTTTTTCTTTTCTTGTTTTATTTATTTGTCTTTTTTTTTTCTTTTGTTTGTCTTTTCTTGTTTTCTCTTATTTGTCTTTTCTTGTTTTCTTTTGTTTGTCTTTTCTTGTTTTCCTTTATTTGCCTTTTCTTGTTTTATTCTTTTTCTTTTCTTGATTTCTTTTATTTACAATTTCTCTCCCTTTCCCTCCTCTCTATTTTCCTTTGCCATTCTTTTTCTCTCGTAATCTTATTCTTTCTCTCTCGTAATCTTATTCTTTTTCTTCTTGTTCTTCCTCTTTCGGCTTATCAGAATACTTTGAATAACTTTACGCCAACTTACAACGAATTTCAATAAGGAAATTGAATTTTCGCTAAAGGATAATAAGTCGGGCGAAGGAGGATTGGCCAGAAACTTGAGAACCACAAGAATGC
>NC_051412.1:33976118-33976430 GCF_015228065.2 Penaeus monodon
CAGCGGAAACAAAACAGGGGAGGATTAAGAGCGGTGAGCAAGGACACAAAACCCTTCCTTCACATCTCCTTCATAAAAAGTGAAGCAGGAATTCTCCGGTTCATCCCAGAGCTCTGGGGCGATCAGGAGAGATTTCCCAAGAGCGAGACATAGGCAAAGATTGCTGAGCTCTTAAAGAGACAATAAAAGAGAAATCTGAATGAGACCGATGTAAACAAACTATAGTTCGTATATTTTTTTTCTGCATGGGGGGGGATGATAAGGGTCTGTACTCACTGATGTGTATCTCCGCGTGTTTATCTACGTTTCTCG
>NC_051412.1:33976673-33976854 GCF_015228065.2 Penaeus monodon
TTTTATAGGAGTTGAGGAGAGCTTAGATCAATCACACCCCTCTGTATGCACCTCCACTTCTTCAGCACCTGTCATAAGCTGAAGGGAGAGAATATCCGCTCTAATATTAAACAGCCGAACCCGCTGATGCTGGGCTGCAGAGCACTGGTTTTCGTATTCAAGCTGGGACCAAAAGGCATTG
>NC_051412.1:33977322-33977394 GCF_015228065.2 Penaeus monodon
TTCGCTTTGTTTTATTATTCACACACACAACAAAAGCAAAGTATTAATTTCCTGGAATGGGGCGAGTGAGTG
>NC_051412.1:33977774-33978364 GCF_015228065.2 Penaeus monodon
TCTAAGGCTGCATATCGTACCGTATTAAATTTCCATTTTCTAATACCTACTAATAATATTACAGTTTGTGTTAAAACCATTAGTTTTCTGTGGCGTGTAAAATATCAATTTTCTTACCCTGAGGATTTGAACACAGCTTTCAGATGGCGTTCATGTATTCATTCTTTGAAAGAGTGACAGCGAAAAATAAATGGAGAAAATATGAACGAAGACGAAGAGAAAAAAAGTAATTTTGAAACGAATAAGAGCTGTGGAAAATTAAAAATAGAAAAGACAAGAGACTTGGCAATATAGTGAAGCAAAACAAAAATAAGAAATGAGATTTAGAACCAGTAAATAAATGAATAAATAAAAGGACAATTAACGAAAAGTAATATAAATCAGAGAATAATGACGCAGACAAGAAAAAGACAACATTGACAATAAAGAACACAAAGCAATCAGATATGAAAGCAGAAAGTAAGGGAAGAGCAAATACAGTATAACGGTGGCAGCCAGAGAAAGAATACTGAAGAAAGGGGAAAAAATATAGATAAAAAAAACATCAATACAAAGATACGCAGAAGTACTATGAAAAGAAGGGATTAGAG
>NC_051412.1:33978491-33978887 GCF_015228065.2 Penaeus monodon
ACCGTTTGAATAACAGAATGAACGGAATAACAAAGATAATAACAAATAACAAGAAGACTGTGAGGACTGAGATGGGACGAACGCTGAGGAAAAGGAATCACAGAAGATATCTTGAAAAGAGTAAGAGCATTGTGCAAAGATTTATAGAAGGAACGAGCGAGATTTTCGACAAGATGTATTGTCGAGGAAAATTTAGCGAGATGTTGAAAGAAACGTATATATTCGAGGAGACAGAACCTAATAAAAATAGATGTGAGCTCTAGTAGGAAATGTATGAACGTTTGAATCAAGAAGGGCATAGAAATTTGTCAAAGCTGATGACTGAAAGAATGAAATTTGCTTTTCTAAGTAGAGTGTGGAAAGCTCACAGAAACAAATATCCAATGAAAATATGTC
>NC_051412.1:33980023-33980195 GCF_015228065.2 Penaeus monodon
GTGCATGTAAGTTTCACGATATGACTATGACATGGTATATTCTTTGATTTGTTCTTTCTCGTAACAGCTACAAAACGACCTCATAAACTTGATCTAAGCGCTTTATCCATCCCCAAACACAACAAAATTTTTACTAAGTATCTTTATCCTCTCTTTATACACATAACTCTCG
>NC_051412.1:33980238-33981456 GCF_015228065.2 Penaeus monodon
CTTTTTATCTCATGCACCTTCCTTTTCCGCTGTCTCTAAGGAAAATTAACAGGGTGGATAAATGAAATTATTGTGAAATGTCTGGAATAATCAAAATGACTAAATTGTGAGGGTAAACCTTGAAAGATTTCATTTAATGGTTACCTGAAGGCTGTCGTCCTGCATTGGAAATCATCTATGAAAATTAGATTATATGAATAATTTAAAAGGAGAAATTCTCTTGGTTTGAATACGACTGTGCAATATATATTCATTCGAAAGACGTCTTGTATGAATGTCAGAAGAGATAGCCAGTATCCTGCATAGTACAAAACCTACAGCAAATTAACATGAAGTAAATGCAAACTCTGTGTTGCTAATGAATGCAGATGTCAGTGGTTTTAATGCTTATAAGATTTGCAATTCCAATAGTCTGAAATGTTTAAGTACAGAATAAAACACGATACTCTGGATTGATGTGAGTGTGTCTGCTGTTATGTTATATAGATAACTTTGAAAAATAAAGATATAAATGATAATGAAATAACTGAGAACTCCTTAGCCTTCTCTATCCTTAATTAAGCTGATTCTTGAAAAACCTGTAGTAATAGTAAAATACAATTCCTTTTTCCATAACTTGTTCACATCTTGAAAGTTCATCAAGCTGAAGCCATTCTTTCCATCTGTGCAATTCTTTGGAGTCCATTCTTCACGTGGAAAGCACCGGACCTATTCTTCTCTAGGGATGGGTGTGGTGTTGGGGCAGAGAGGGGCGGGGGGGGGGAGTAAGTCGGAGTACCAATCACAGCAAACAAGGCATTTCCAGGAAGCTTTTGTTCTTCAGCAATTTGTCCTTTTTCTTTGGCTGATTTTCTCTAGTTACTTCTCCACCCCCACCCCCCACCCCCCCAAAAAAAAAAAATCTTTCTTTCTCTTTTCCTTTGATGTTCTTGATCGTTTTCTGCTTGTATCTTCTTAAATCCTTTTTCTTTCTTCTAAGTCATTCTTTTATTAAGGAAAGCTTAAGGAAACAGCGGCCGCCTTTTGGGAGATTTTCATATCCTGGAGAGGAGATTAATGCCACGGAGACTTACAACAATATTAGTCAACTTTGACATGGTATTGGCAGTAGTAGATTTATTGCTCGGTCGTCCCTGGTTAAGGATAACATCGGTGAAGTTACATGAAAAAATTATGATAAGCTATTAACAATTTCTCTTTATCTGTCTATCAACTCAA
>NC_051412.1:33981785-33981926 GCF_015228065.2 Penaeus monodon
TTTGTGTAGAGTGCTGGTTTCTTCTCGTACTTTATCATGTCGATCTTCTCCTTCCCTTTCTTCTAGTCTTCGCGTTTCTAATTGATCCGTATTTTTGGTCAAGCGCTCTATTAAATGTTTACTGAACCACTTCACTAGGTA
>NC_051412.1:33982249-33983175 GCF_015228065.2 Penaeus monodon
ATCAGTTAGGGAAACTTTTTTATTACTGCCATAACCATATCTAGCCACAACACAAGATACTTTTAACAGAGAAAGTTACCATGGCAAACGTTTTTGATTTTGCTATTTGTTCCCAATCTCGCCCAGAATAATGGATCAGAATATGTGCCATAAAAAGCCCATCATTCTTGTCATTGTTATCAAAAGTTTATTTGATGAAATAGATATATAGAGATGTTCTATGACTTTATATATAAGGATGACTATAAGTAAATAAAACAATATAGGTTATTATATAAGTTATTTCTCTCTTTATGTACTTCCTTTTTCACTGCACACTCTCTGTCTTCTTGTAAGGGATAACCCAGAGAGTATTCATGCGGACTTCCTACGAATTACCATACATTGTTTGACTCTTTTAGTACGTATTCAAATTCATGAATCTGTCGTTTTATATTCATGCGTAACGAATATATTTTGTTAACGTAACAAATGATTTTTTTTTTGTCAGCACTTTATATAATCTTGAAAAGACAATGGAATAATTTCATTGAGATATTCCAAGTTTGTATTAGATTACGGTTAGGCTTTGTGTCTTATCAAATGTGATGATGACGATAATAATGATCGTCATTATAGAGATAGCAACCGATTCAATAAACGAAGCAAAATAAATGTTATCATTGACAATAAAACCACAAGGCACAACCAACTTATTTCAGACACGCGACATTGCAGGCTGTTGCTTGCTAAACAACAGTCTCGACATTTTTGTCTTTTATCGAACTCGCGAAGTTAGGATAAAAGGCAATGGTGTGTCAAGTGTCGTTTATCAGTTTGTGCACTTTCTTGGCCAGAAGCTGGAAATGCTTCGTGCAGTGCAGAGAGAAAATTCACTCTAACTTTTTCAACACTAACGTTGTCTCTTTTTTCTCACTTTCCCTTCT
>NC_051412.1:33984635-33984881 GCF_015228065.2 Penaeus monodon
GTTTCTGTTTACGAAAAAAAAAAAATCAACCCAAGGTTAGAGGGCCTGCGCTGACGCCGCTCCAGTTTCCTCGTAAGGAACAGCCAAGAATTCTATCGTGTTTGTCTAGTGTGGTTGGTCAGGGCACAAGGAGGGCGAGACAGGAGGCGAAGGCGCAGTCGTGTTGATACGGCGAAGGGAAACAAAGAAAACAAGAAGAGGAAATAATATGTGACAGAATTTCGAATAAACATGTTTGGGTCACCG
>NC_051412.1:33985412-33986677 GCF_015228065.2 Penaeus monodon
GATTTTTTTTACAATTTACAAATGCACGGGATCCATATTGTGTAACTGATAGATTGCCTCACATCCAGCGGTGCACGTGATCCTGGGAGACTATTGATATTATCGTGTGGCGTTGATTCAATAACGTCTGCATACTTGGCGCCCACTTCTAGTAACTCTGGCTTATGACACAATTTAGTTTACAGTGTTCTGACACCGACTGACTTAATCATTTCATGACCCCATTTTCAAAACAAGTCCCGGAATATGAAATTTTGGAAAACTCATCAGACTAATAATTAGAAGTAGTTTGAATCAATAATGAAAAACAAAATCACACAAAAAATACAGAAAATGTTCCTTCACGGGTGGTATCGATACAAGACATTAAAAAGATCCTAAACCATTATCCATCCTCCCCCCCCCCTCCATGTCTCTCCAGCGTAATCCCTCCCCCCCCCCAAAAAAAAAGAGAGAAAAACGAAAACGAAATAAATAAACATTACCTCCCCAACATTGTATCTTTAGCCCGTGTAAATTGCCTCGTCAACCAAATTTACTGCCGAGAGCTCAACGTCACAGCGAGGAAGTGGTGATTGTACCAAGGCTTCCCTCTCATCTGGCGCGAGGAAAAGAGGAGGGGGAGGAGAGGGAGGAGGAAGAGGAAGGGAGGAGGAAGAGGAAGGGAGGGGGGGCAGGAGAAAGAGGAAGGGAGGAGGGAGAGCCGTTACGTGCCTCTTAAATCATCATTAGAATCCTTTTCTCCGTCACAAGCGAAGTACTTGACGCGGAAGTGCTATGGCAGTGTTTCGCCGTATGTCGTCTGAATGTTTTCTACATGACACCCACACCGAAGATCTATTCTCAAGAAACCAATTTCTGTCGTAGAATTGTTCTTATTAATGATAGCTATTACTCTTCCTTTTCTTTTTACAATTAATTATCCTGTATAAGGATTCCCCATGAGCCTTGCCTTTCATAGACACGAGATGAAGCTTGTATTAATACGCGAAAGTAAAACAGGAATATAATGGTAATCTTTTCTCTAAAACAGAAGTCAAGATTTGACATTATATTTGAAATTATTTCATCTAAACTTAAATTACCTCAACTTGAATAGTTACATCATTTCATTATTTGCATTTTTTTTTCAGTAACACACGAACATATTTTCTCGCTTTCCTAACCCTCAAGAAAGTAGGAGAAATATAAAGATAGATAAAGAAAAAATAATAAATCAAGAGAGACAGTGTTCAAGAGGAGAGACAAAAATAATACAAAACCGT
>NC_051412.1:33987534-33987990 GCF_015228065.2 Penaeus monodon
AGGTTGAGCATCCGCCTGCTGGAAACTGGAATCTGCTATTTACTGCTGTTTACCAGTCACTATCTCTGTCTTTGTTTATCAAATATAGTGTGACCGATTTTCCTCCTCTCCAGCTAAACCTTATCCACCCCCACGTATGCACAACTCGGCCCGATCACTCCCGAAAGTAGCCCGGCTGTGTACTCGGCCAACCACTCAGTACATTTCGGGACGAGACCGATATCATTAGACGATTTCCAATGGCATTTATCTGCTCGCGGTAGACACACGGTGAAAGACCGGGATTTGCGGCCATCGATATGTGGCACCGGGTTGTCTGTGGCCGAGCTTGCGAGGGCGCAGGTTGGAGTGCAGAGGGTGTTTCTGAATGGGCGTTTCGGGATGGGCGGTTTGGGATTGGCGGTTCGGAATGGGCGGTTCAGGATGGGCGGTTCGGGGTAGGCGGTTCGGGATGGG
>NC_051412.1:33988239-33988399 GCF_015228065.2 Penaeus monodon
GTCAAGTTCTGGAGGCTTTATAATATAAAATCAAAATATCACGCTATGTACAGGTTAGGGCATTAATAACAAGGTATAAGAACAAGTATAAAACGAAACAAAGTATATATATTCATATTATTTTTAAAAAATAAAATAAAACGTCGTTGTAATGTCCACG
>NC_051412.1:33991141-33991582 GCF_015228065.2 Penaeus monodon
GGATTATTAGATACTCTCTCTGTTTCGAGTAATGTAGAATCTTGAATAAGAAGTTAGTGGCAGTATGCTCGTGGTCTTATATCGATTTGGTTTTGAAGGTTCATTATAACTGTTGCAATACTGTTGTTTAAAGAAAGCAAGTGGCAAACACCATGTGAAGTTTAAAGCTGACACCTGCATTTTGAGACTTGTCAGCAATGCTGTACGATAATGGCGCTGCTGGCCACTCCTCATATCTTGACTTAGCAGACGAAGGTTAAGTAAGCATGGCAATCGAATTCTTGCTTAAGATGATCTTTATGGATATTTATGTTCATCTAAATCACTATAATATAACTTAATGTATGTCTCCGTCTCTCAGAGGATCATTCAAGTGTTTTCGTCATACACACTGAAAACTGCAAGGACTGTGGGTCCTTTCCTATAGTTAATAATAGGTTA
>NC_051412.1:33991676-33991972 GCF_015228065.2 Penaeus monodon
GGCCAGGAGACTCTCACATTAATAAATAGACCTTTTGAAATATACAAAGGAATTTATTTTACAGATTCCAAGCATGATGGAAGATTGTCAACAGGATGGATTTGTTTAGGAAAACCTGCTAGCAACCAAGTAACACCTACAAAATATGTTTAGACATTTTGAGGCCGGGTTGTATATGAATTTCACATCTCCACGCCTGATGCATTCAGCAGCCCTAAATATACCCACCAAGTTTTCCCTTGAAGCCTTGGATGTGGTGAGTACAATTCTGTGTACTAATGGAATATTTCGTCATA
>NC_051412.1:33992275-33992354 GCF_015228065.2 Penaeus monodon
TCATTTTTTAGTTGTGTCAAGTTTGTTTGAACATTTTGATTGCTTTATGAAAATCATTTCTAATATATCTTTAGATAAA
>NC_051412.1:33992494-33992583 GCF_015228065.2 Penaeus monodon
CAAGAAATAGTATCCGGTAAATGCTCAAATCATTAATGTACGAGATATAAGAGCCTATATTAATTTTCTTACACTTAATATTCAATGAT
>NC_051412.1:33992686-33992771 GCF_015228065.2 Penaeus monodon
CTTGTATTTGCAACACAAAATACAAGAAGTTAGAAACTAAACTTGCCAGAGGTCATCATATCCTTGAGGGACTGAAAAAAATAGA
>NC_051412.1:33992825-33992910 GCF_015228065.2 Penaeus monodon
TAATGATCAAAAGGGGATAGTATCAGTGTAAACGATTGTGGACTTTAAAGACATTTTAAACCAACAGCTGCGCAAATGCTTCTTT
>NC_051412.1:33992999-33993493 GCF_015228065.2 Penaeus monodon
AAAAACTTTATTAAAGTGACTGACACGGTGTGCAGTGAGATGATATGTGATCAAGGAGTGGACAGGAAATCGATAAAACATTCAGGTATATCTGTATATGATTCATATTTCAAACCAAGCAAGACAGAAATATGTTAAATGTATTATGCTTTAAATCTCGAAGGCAGTTGCAATACTCCTGACATATTGTAGAAGTGGACTTGATTTCTCAAGGTTTTTGAGAGACAGACAGCTTGTCATTAACTGCCCCTCAGCTAAAGAACGTGCCATTTTTGGAGATATGTGTGAATTTGGCTGCACAAATATAATTTAGCTGACCAAATAGATCAGTTGTTTCATGTAATGTGGTAGTTGTAATAGATAATTGGAGAATTATGTTGTAGATGCAACTGGATTTGAGCTAGACAGGAATCACACTTATGACCTCTTCGATAACGCAACACTTTGGCAAGATATGTGTGTGACTCACCAGATCAAGACTTTTTTTAAAGTTA
>NC_051412.1:33993755-33994508 GCF_015228065.2 Penaeus monodon
GCAAGGATTATTCCAAAGCAAATCAGTTTTCAGAAGCATCTCGATATACCATGAATAATAATTCTTTGGAACTTAAAAAGTAAGCTAATTGCATTGGCAATCATGAGAGCCTTTTCCTAAGAGCCAAAATTATAAATAAATCAAGCGCTAGTACTGTCAAGGAATACCAGGTGTTGACTGTTTATTAGAAGTTAACTATAATGAGGTTGAATACCCTCGGCATTAGCTAGTGTATATCAAAGAAAAAATACATAGTTAACAAGTTTGGAGGGCACAATCGTATGATAACTGAATAGAAAGTAGCCTGTTAAATTATGAAATTGTAAGTATTGAAAACAATGACTGAAATTATGAAACATAATAAAGAAGCAAATTCTAATATTCCCAAAAATATTAGAAACTTGTTCATTTTATTTTCAAATGATTCATTGTGCGTGCATTTGCAAATAAATCTGAAATTGAACATTTCTTTCTCTACGCCCTAGAAATAATTCGTATCACAAATATCACTTACAATTACATACGTAACTTCAGGTAGATTATGTTTTATCTGCACAATGCTTAAACATTTATGTTCAATTTAGCTATCATTTACATATTAAACACTAGCAAACGACATAATGGTCTAGAAGAAAAAATATTTACTACTTGTTTACATGTTGTCATGGCAACAATCTGTAACGTCACGATGACGTCACTAATATTGTAAGCTTAAGGACACCAGGCACGACTTTTCTTATGGGATAAAGTTGG
>NC_051412.1:33996422-33996582 GCF_015228065.2 Penaeus monodon
CTATTATTCTTAAAATCATGATCAATATCGTGATTATTACTTTTTCTAGAGGGAGCCAAGAAAATTCCACGAAAGAAAAACAAATACCAGTGGGTAAGTGGAAAGTGGGTAAGCAGGGGTAGGAAGAGAGAACATTACCAGTATTCTGACTGTAAAATCG
>NC_051412.1:33998674-33998915 GCF_015228065.2 Penaeus monodon
GCATTCATTACGGTCTGATATTTGCAATTTCTGTACATTATATATATAATTAACTGATAAAAGGAAAATAAAGGAGAACAGTTAGTAAGTAAAGAACCAGGTAAAAAAAATAACAACAAAACAACGAAAGAAGAAAAATAAATGCAGTCTGCATGACCAAGTTGCCTCAGCATTCGTTCTTTTTTCTCTCTCTTCGGGAATTAGCAGTTCGCGTAAATTGAAACACGGCGGCGTATGAGTT
>NC_051412.1:33998947-33999015 GCF_015228065.2 Penaeus monodon
CACGTTTGGTGTTCTCACTGTGGTTGGTAAACTTGGTCTTTCAGTTTAGCGTCTAATTATCTTTTCTT
>NC_051412.1:34000216-34000758 GCF_015228065.2 Penaeus monodon
TGACATTAAGTGGTATTTTGCAAGGACCTTTTTGTCTAATATATAAGGTATTTGATCCCCTTTGGATGTATATTGCAATTTCCCTTGTCAAAACTTGGCAAAAATCACACTCTTAGATACGTGGACGTGGGAGGTAGGTGACGACACATCCGGCTTACCTTTTCAAGATTACAGCACGAGTTTTAAAGAAAGTAATCTTTTTGTCATTTCTTTCCTTTGTATCAAGTGGATGTAGAACCTTTATCAATAATACTGGAAATGTTGCCAAACATAGTTAATTTGTGTCATTTTAAAACATCTACATCTTAATACAACAAGGAAGGTTGAGAAACATTAGTTTTAGTGAAAATAATCTCTTTGTTATATTTTTCCTTATATCAAAGTGGTGTATATAGAACCTTTATCAAAAAGCATTAAAGTGTGAGCAAACAGGGTTAATGTTTGTCATTGTAAAACATTTTTAAATAAGGAAGATTGAGAAATATGAGGTAATGTCATAACTAGGATGCGTCTCCCCCACCCCCTCCTTCTTTAGCCGCCAC
>NC_051412.1:34001436-34001537 GCF_015228065.2 Penaeus monodon
ACTGATGAAGAGATAGCCCACATGGACCATATGGTTCTTTGTGATGAAAAAAACAATTATTCTTTAAAACCTGAAAACGAATATCTCTTCATTAGCAGCAC
>NC_051412.1:34002018-34002117 GCF_015228065.2 Penaeus monodon
AAAAAAAAAAAAAACGGGGGGTGGGGGGTGACTATAATCGATGTTTACACCATCAGTGATTAGTTCGGAGAAAGAGCAAAGTCGTTTCACTTCGCGCGC
>NC_051412.1:34002913-34003244 GCF_015228065.2 Penaeus monodon
GGAGGGAGGGGGAAAACAAGTACACATGTCAGCGGCGGAGGGGGCCTTCATCCGCGCGCGTGTAGATGATTAAATTCCTTTTTCTGGAGGACCATTAATTAGGAAACGGGACACATTATTCATGAAACAACCAATTATTGAGACCTACCCGCTCATAGTAATGTTTAACAGCATATTACTTTCTCATTGTCCTTGGAAACTAAATACCATCACTCGCCCTGAATTCAGAATCCGCTCTCTTGCAGCTAGTTGAAAGGGGGGGGGGGGGATTGCGTCATGGGACATGTTGGTGCACGTGGGCTGAATTTGAATTTGGGAAAGGGGGGGGGGT
>NC_051412.1:34004667-34005731 GCF_015228065.2 Penaeus monodon
GTAGACGTGAAAAAGGGCCTCGGAAAATGCTAGGCCGTCCCCTTCAAGCGATGCGCAGGGGCCTCCCCTGACCCCTGTGGAAAGTAAGCAAGGCCCCGTTAAATAAGCTAATCCGCCTTAGACTGAGTTCCTTAAACAACGGAACAATGACTGGAAAGGGGAGACAGGTGGCAGACTTGATGGAGAGGCGGAGAGTAGATGTGCTTTGCGTAGCAGGAGACTAGGTGGAGGGGAAATAAAGCGAGAGAGGGGCGTGTAACTGATCACAGGTAGAAACGGCGTGGGGATCGTTTTGAGAAGGGAAGTGAAAGATAGTGGAGTGGCGGTGGGAAGGAGACGTGATCGAGTGATGAGCGTGAAGCTGTGCTTAGAAGAAACGGGTAACGTGTTATGTGCCTATGCACCTCAGGTTGGTTGTGATGAGGGGGAGAAGGCAGCTTTATGGGGGCAAGTAGGGAGAGGTTGATCCTCGGAGGTGACACATTTGAGGGGAGAGAGAAGGGGTAGAGAGAGTGCATGGAGGGTTGGGTGTGGGATGTGGCTGTGGTTTTTGACTTGGCTATATGCAATACATTCTTCAAGAAAAAGGAGAGAGAGTATCTGACCTACAAATGGGGAGACAGGGAAAGTCAAATAGACTTTCTCCTACGTAGAAGACAACACCTGAAAGAGATTAGAAATTGTAAGGCCATAAATGGAGAAGCTGTAGCGGCGCAGCATACACTGCTGGTGGTGCTTTGCGAGGTGGAGTGTGCAAGTCTGAAAAGGCCTAAGCAAGCTGAGCGTAAAATCAAGTGATGGAGGCTGAAGGGTAGTAACCTGAAAAAATGAATTTGAAAGAAAGGTTTTAGAGCGGCCTGGAACGTGCAAGAGGGTACAGTACTAGTAGGAGAAAAGCAGCAAGGTAGTAAGGGAGGTTAGAGAAGAAGTGTTAGGTAAAACATCTGGTAAGGGAGCTCCTAGAGATAAAGAGACTTGATGGTGGAACGAAGAGTTGCAAAGGGTGATTAAGGAAAAAAAAAGAGGCAAAGAGGAGATGGGAGATATCTGGTTTGCAGGGATAT
>NC_051412.1:34005780-34005990 GCF_015228065.2 Penaeus monodon
AGGCTAGAAGGGAAGTCGAGAATGAGCTAGAAACACAGGGGGGAGAAAGAAATTTGTATAGAACAGACAGAGCAAGAGGCAAGGCATCAAAAGATTTCACCCACATCAGACAGGTTAAAGATCAGCAAGGAACAGTTTTGAATGAGGAGGATAAGATCAAGGAGAGGTGGTCAGGATACTTCGGGCATTTGCTGAACGAAGAAAGAGTCT
>NC_051412.1:34007716-34007960 GCF_015228065.2 Penaeus monodon
TAAAGCTGTATGAAAAAGAAAATGGTAGGGCGTATGTTATAGTGAAGGCATTTCAGTATTCAAAGTAAAATGAATTAACTACGTGTCTTGACTACATCGTTTTAGGATATACTATTTTAGTGTATATACATTGTATACCATAACATATCCTATCTTTGCATTATCATTCGTCACTCCTTTTTACACTATACCAATTAGTCATGCATATCTGTTTGGTTTATGTCTGATTTTAGCCCCTTTTTCC
>NC_051412.1:34008371-34008652 GCF_015228065.2 Penaeus monodon
CACATGCCAAATATATTATGGCTAGAGACCACTATGATTAAGTAGAAAGTAATTCGACACTGAAAATTTTAAAGTAAAAGTTGAATTCCTAAAAAATTTTGGTGTATCAGCTTCCTATTTACTGCAACTGATCTGGTTTACTGAAACTAAATATTATTCAATTTTTGGCTCCATTTTCATGGCGCACGAAGCATTTCAGGATTACATTCCTAGCACTGAATAACCACACTGTCCCACCCTCATGTATATCAGAGAATCTATGTGTGTGTATATATACGTAA
>NC_051412.1:34009666-34010039 GCF_015228065.2 Penaeus monodon
GCTCCATCTTTTCTTTCAGCTTTTGCTCATTTCGTCTTTCGTTCCTTTGAGGAGAGACATTTCCTCGCTTATTTTCCTTTCGTTTTTTCCTTCTTTATTTCATCTCTCGGTCTCCTCGCTATTTTTTTTTCCTGTGCTCTTGTATCTCTCTTGCCTACTTGCTTCTCCCTTGCTCTTTACCTTCCCTTCCCTTCTCCTTTCCTTCTCTGTCTCTTGTTCAATTGCTTCATTTCTTTCCCTTTTCTCCCCACCCCCCTTCTCTTTGTCCTCTCCTTCCTCTCTTATTTCTCACTTGCTCCTTTCCTTCTCTCTCTTTCCCATTTCATTGCTTCTAACCACTTCTCTTACTTCTCCATTTCTCCCTTCCCCCCCA
>NC_051412.1:34010177-34010604 GCF_015228065.2 Penaeus monodon
TGCCGCGTACCTCTTGTCAGGACCCTAAATCTTTATCCTTCGCTCCTAACGACGCTGGCCAAGACGCGCCCTGGGTTTGTCGTTCTTGAATCTCATTGCGTTTTCTGTCTAGAATCTGGTACTACTTTCTTTTTTTCATTATTTACTTATATTTCTTTTTTAGACTTATCTTGCGTATGCTTTCAAAATTTACTTAATTCTATCTGTGTGAGACCCTTTTGTTTCTCTCTTGTAGTATATTTCTTCGTTAAATTTCCCAACTTCCGTTTAGAAGCATTCTAAAAGAGAATTGTTTGTTATTTAGTTTTTGTCTTCTATAAGATAATAATTCAAAATATGACATATCATTTGCATATTCCAAGGAATATAATTTATAGCTTTTTCACACATAAATATACATATAATGTTGGCACAACAACTGCCACAA
>NC_051412.1:34010701-34011438 GCF_015228065.2 Penaeus monodon
AAGGGATGAGAGACCAGTTTGGAAATTTTGCTAGTTTTCATTAGCTGAAATTCAGGAAATTCAACTGTCTGATCTAGTCTTTTAAAAGTTATTTAAATTTATAATAGTTTCTGTACATATACGAACAAAAGAAATAGTATGGTACTTATATCTCCATTGCTCAAAGTCAAGTAAATATATAGGGTCTACTATCTGCATAAGGAAAGTACATAGGCATAGGTTATAATACAAAGACAGTATATATACCCACGTGTACTCTAGTTGCTTGTATAACTCTCTAATCATATGTATCTACTATCCGTATATCACTATATCAATATATACTAACCTTCCTATTCCCTCAGTACGAGCGTTCCTCCCACACCTTTGCCTATTTCCGCTGTACATAGTAGATACCCTTGAACCATAATCAGGTCGTCCTCTTTCACCATTTGCCTCGCTGAAACATTTAACCCATTCATTACCAGGCCACCTCTAGACACAACTCGACATCGTTACTACGTAAGAGCGTCATAGAAATGAGTAGAGTAGGTCAGTGCGTATGAGTACTGTGTGGCCAGTGGCAATGATGTGCACAACCGAGTGTACTGTGCAATGCTCCTGTATGTATGGGGGCCTTAATACTGGGTGTCCCTTTCGACTGACAGTAATGTACTCGTTTGCTCGCGCATTAAGCTAGGAAAGGGAAGGTTGGTTCACCCGATCTTCGCCAGTCCCTATGATTCCCAGTTGTGCAG
>NC_051412.1:34011500-34011952 GCF_015228065.2 Penaeus monodon
GAAACAGAAATGGTTGAACTGCGTTAGGCTATGAATAAAATGTATGTATGTATAGTGAAAAAGAGGAGATTCCACCAGTAAAAATGGAACAGGAAAGCACAGTGATTCACGAGCGACAAGCAGAAAGCGCGTCCTGACCGGAGTCTTAAGGAGCGAAAGATAAGGATTTAGGGTCTCTACAAGATGCTTGTGGAGAGAAGAAAAGGAACTGAAAGAGAAGGATAGGGAAAGGCAGGGTTGAAGAGGATAGAAAAAGTGTATAGATGGATAAATAGTGTCTCTCTTTTCCAAGGACAAGTCTTTTAAAGAAATAGACGAAGCCGTTTCATGGGAAAGGGACTATGTCACTGGATTTTTGCCTTGAGAAGTAAACAGTAAGATGGAGTTGTCTAACTGTGATTGGGTTCAAGTCCCTCTTTCTGTATTTGCCTCTTATTCTCTCCCTCCCACCA
>NC_051412.1:34012227-34012320 GCF_015228065.2 Penaeus monodon
TGCATAAATTCAGTTTTAACTCGATAGTAGAGCTAAAAATTCCATAATGATCAGTCTAATGCTCTGTCTTCAAATTAAGACGTTTAGACGTAC
>NC_051412.1:34014926-34015424 GCF_015228065.2 Penaeus monodon
GGGGGGGGAACGTTTTATATCCAGAATACTCAACATCTGTTATCGATAAAACTAAACCTAATACCAGGGTAGCAATATTCATAATGCTCGAACTGACTTGAACAGAACCAGAACATAGGCAAGAATATGTATAAGTAAGTATGTTAATGTAACTGATTGAAAGTTAGATTAATATGAAATCGTCCCCCTGGCTTCATTTTTCATTCATGATAACTAAATTGCAGTTCATGAAATATTAGAATATATCTGTTTTTCTTCACTCGTTGTGAAAGGGATAGAAAAGGGAATTTCGCTGGGCCCTAATAGTCAGGCTTTTAAATCAACAACCCTCACATTTGATTCGGGAAACCTGATGCCCGTTAAAAGGGAATTATTCTGTCAGGTATGCACATATCAATTAGTTAATTAATGCTCCCTCTCCCTATTTAGGCCCTGTATTCATAAACTAAATACATCATGACAAACTGGATATTGCAGAGGAGACCTTTTCAAAATCCG
>NC_051412.1:34015468-34016032 GCF_015228065.2 Penaeus monodon
TTAATCGGGTGAAAATCACATGAAGCTTGTGAATAAAAATATGTATTTTTCATTCGCATATGCTTTATCATTTATCTGTTACAGTAAAAATAATTAGATAAAGTACTCGACACCAACCTAATCTCAGTATACCATGTATGTGTACTGAATTTATATTATGGGATATACTGTTTCAAAGCGGAGGATTTCCTAAATCAGTGAACAATCGGTTTAAAAAGTCAAGTTTTGAAAAGGGAAGAGTATTAATCTGTTTCTAAGTGATTCACGAAAATATCAGAACGGCAATGAATGTATATTTTCGTTTTTCTAAAGGGATATAAAGATTCAAACAGTTCCTTACATCTCTTCTTTAAAAATCGTGCAATGGACATCAAATCCAAAGTTAAGAAGGCATTATCATCGGCATTTCATTACTTAATCTCTGTTTATGTCATTACTGAGGTTTAGTGTTCGCATTGTATCATAACAAATGTGGCTTTTGCTGTGACGAAATGATCACCTTTTGCTCCATTTGAATGTCAGTTCATGTGCCTTGTACTTTTCACGCCACTGTGCAGTATATTT
>NC_051412.1:34016235-34016628 GCF_015228065.2 Penaeus monodon
CCATACCCGAATGACAGAAGGCATTAAGGTCTGTCGGATACTTTTGAAAGAAAGTTAGAGCTCAAATAACTAGGAATATGTTGCTCTGGTGGATTTTCCGGAGAGAATTTAAAAAACCGTGAAAAACAAAGCGGGAAAAGATATATAACGTAGGTTCAAGATGAAATTACCGTCGGAATTACAGTACACGCCAGAATGAACATATGACTCAGAAGCACTGCGGAAAAATGGGTTTCAAATTAAGTAGGAAATACGTTGATGTGAGTCGTTGCTGAAACTTCTGAAGTTACTGATGAGGAATACGAGAAAAAAAAACAAGAAATGATAGAAGATAAATGAATTAATTTAATAGATAGCTAGGCATATAGATATATAAAAGCAAAAAAAAAAAAA
>NC_051412.1:34016656-34016817 GCF_015228065.2 Penaeus monodon
CACCCAAAAATCCACTAATAAGGGGCAGACACGTAAATAAAAAAGCTGGACTGAAAATAACTGAAAAGCAGTCGAGATTCAAAGGCGTTAAGCACCGAGCGTCTTGGCCAGTGTCTTAGGGAACGAAGAATAAAGATTTAGGGTCTAGACAGGAGGTTGGT
>NC_051412.1:34016988-34017058 GCF_015228065.2 Penaeus monodon
CGATCAGGGAAGAAAGAGAAAAGGAAAAGGTGAAGAACGAAGTAGAAAACAAGAAAAAAGACGTGAATTT
>NC_051412.1:34017118-34017218 GCF_015228065.2 Penaeus monodon
TCCTTTCAGAGGAATGGATTGAGCTCTGACTTGTAACAATATTGTATAATTCTCTCTCTCTCTTTCAAATTTTGTCTCTCTCTCCATCCCTCCTTCTAAT
>NC_051412.1:34017347-34017443 GCF_015228065.2 Penaeus monodon
TTCTACTTTTGTCTCTCTATCTTTCTTTCTACTTTTCTATCTCTATATCATCTACTTCATATCTTAAATCTATCTCATTCTTTATTCTCTTTTCTC
>NC_051412.1:34017485-34017604 GCF_015228065.2 Penaeus monodon
ATTTATCGCGAACTTTGGATTAATACAAATCCATTTTTTTAAACTTATATCAGTATGTTTCTTATATATGTATATAGTAGCGGTAATCTATTATATCTCATGAATGTTGAAATAGGTAG
>NC_051412.1:34017638-34017743 GCF_015228065.2 Penaeus monodon
CCTCTAAATATGAAATAAATATGAAATACCTGACTGCAAATTGTGAGAACTAAGAATATTATACGGTATGCTATTGTCTATTGATATACCCACCAGGTTTTCATT
>NC_051412.1:34021620-34021711 GCF_015228065.2 Penaeus monodon
TAACTTATGCAGTGGCGTAAATGAAACCCTGGTGAGTACATCCGTAGATTTAAACAGCATGTCGTATAATATTCTTAGTTAACACAAGTCA
>NC_051412.1:34022735-34023101 GCF_015228065.2 Penaeus monodon
ATGGTTACTTGCATTTGTTATAAAAAAAAATAAGGTAATATAAAGACATGCCGAAGAGATTGGCTACGTAGAATGTAAAGTTTTTTTCCATAAAAACAATAGTGAAATTGAGAAAAATTGTTCTTCCAACGAACAGATGCCACACATATCTGACGAAGAGAAAATGGGATTGATATATTGCATCAAAAAGCGAGAAGGGTAAATGTGAGAGCTAAAGGATTGATAAATGTTTAAAGGCTGAACAAGTTTCCAATAAGTGAAGGATCAAGGGACCGAACATCCACACAGGAGAAAGATTTTTTTGCAATGAATAAGTCAATGTGTCTGAAAGCAAGACTTCTGCGTGGATTAGTAAATGGAAAATAC
>NC_051412.1:34023326-34023695 GCF_015228065.2 Penaeus monodon
TATTTCATTGCCCAAAATAAGGCCAGAAAAAAAATAGAGTCACAAACTCAGAGCAAACTCTGAACATTAACATTATGTTAACATCAGCAATTTTATCATTCACGCAAATGAAACTGCCTTAAAGTCTAATCAATATGCGTAATCTTTCCAGGTAAGTTATGCCACTCTCCTTTCACATCTAGATTCACGGCTGCTCGAATTATCTGAGAGCAGTCTGTCAGATACATAGGTTACTTGATTTACTTATGCAGATCAGCAGTAAGAGAGAGTGGTGAAGATTTGCCCTCGCATTCGATTCTGGCCACTGAAAGGGAATCAATCTATTAGGTATACATTTATCAGTTAGTTCCCTTTCGGTTTTCTCCCCCT
>NC_051412.1:34023966-34024519 GCF_015228065.2 Penaeus monodon
CAAACATACGGTAATATCATGCTGTAGGTCAACTTGCTCTCACCACTCAGACTTGATCCAACACTACGAGAACGTAGTTTTGAACCATGAACGATGTAATATGGTGCTAGCATGCATTTTATGAGCAACATAGTCACGGGGAAGGCACATTTCGTTTGTATAATAGGCAATAAACTTTCAGTCTTCACCATGCCTCTACTGAGAAGATCAGTAATGATGTCCATAGGAAGACCAGGTCAGGTCAGGGGAAGCTGATAGTTCATCTCGTTTTAATCTCTGCTTATCATTTCACTGGTTTATATACTGATTTGCTGAATAATACTATACATTATCAAATAGCTTTGGATTGTGTTTTAGGTAAAATATGATGACAAAATAACAGCTTAATCAGCCTATTGATTCTCTTTGAAAAACTTTCAAGTACCACGTGCTTGGTTTATCATCTCGGTTTGAGCAATTCATATCCGTGGCTTTTTTCTCAAACTCATATAGTCAAACTCGTTTTTTTCTTCTTCTTTTTCAAAATTGATTTCGTCGCCACCATAAAAACAAA
>NC_051412.1:34026939-34027334 GCF_015228065.2 Penaeus monodon
GGATACGAAAGAAAATGTAATTAAGAGTTAAGAAATTAAGTGAAATAATTTCGTAAGTCATGGAAAGACAAAGGATTCACAGAGAAACTTTGTATAAAAAAAAGAAATTACTAAACGTATATAAGGGAAGAGCGAGAACGATAAAGGACAATGGAAGAGGAAGAACTGACGGTAAAAATGTATTTTGGGGAATAGGGAAACACTTTCCGGAAAGATCTGCGGAAATTAATTATCAAAATATCACGAATTGCCTTTATTCAAAGAATTTACATTCACTAATACCTGTTATATTAACTATCCCATCTGCCACCATAAATGAGCACATTATTCTCATTATCAAAAATACTAGCGATGATGATAAGGGTGTAATGACAATTCTAGTGTAGATGTAGATG
>NC_051412.1:34027396-34027985 GCF_015228065.2 Penaeus monodon
GGAAAATTCAGTGTGAAGTACTGTGCGTATTCACAAAACCTGAACATAAAATCTACAGCCATAATACTTATTCCGGGAAACATCACTGTTTTTTTCCGAATGAGTTATAAAAATGGTATCGAAAAGAAATTATATATTATTGAAATCTTGTCTCTTTGTATAGTAAGGAGTCTCTTCAACAGAGATTATTATTGTCTCACTTTAAGCTTCTTGCATGGAATGACTTTAATCAATAATTAATGGCTTCAGTTCGTATGTTATAACATCTCATATCAAGCAATCCCTGTTTCTGTATATGGATTCCGGACTAAATTTCATTAATCTCAAACCACGCATACAAAATGCGTCTCCTGCACATCTCTTACCTCTCTGTGCACAACCCACGTGCCCATCTAATTTGCATACCACACGTCAAAAGACATTTCGTTCCCTGGTAATATTAACCCCGGATTTGAGTCTCTCGGGCCACTGTGCCGCGCGGCGTTTTAAAAGAGAGAGGCAGTCATTCCAAGAAATTGGAACGGGAACCGAGGAAGCGACTGACTTGGGCTTCGGGGGAATAAGGAGAGGTGTTGGCTGAAGGGAGTCG
>NC_051412.1:34029577-34030234 GCF_015228065.2 Penaeus monodon
GATATGATAATCTCAAATGAATGATGTAGCATCGCAAGCCTCGTACTGCAAGATTCTCCCCCCCCCCCTCTTTGCTTCCATCAACCGAGCTCGAGTCCTGCACGAGCTTCCTCTTCTGTGTCCTACATCCCCCTTCATCTCAGTCTCATCTCTCCACGTGTCTTTAGCCAGATGGTCGTCAGGATCCAACCACGGTGTCCCTCAGGATTCCTTCCCATCCTGAGGGTTCCAGGGGGTTCCTCAGCAGCAGCAGTGACCGGCAAATCGAAGGAGACGGTTTCTGATTGCTTTGGAATAGGTTGCAAATCGCCAGGTAGATCCTGGGCGTTGGACGTGCTTCTTCCAAAGCTACGTTGGGTCACGTCTCTCCGGGGTAGTACAACAACCATGCAAATCCCTTTTAAAGTTTACTTCAGCATCTAATTTTCGGAGCCACGTAAGCTTTCTCCCTGTGTAGATTTTTTGTCCTGAATGTTTTGAGTTTATGTAGAGGTGTCCTGCTGTTTAGCCTTTCAGATGTATATACATCTGAGGCCTGTCGTCTATCCCTCTTCCAGGCTATTGGAAGTCACTGATAATCGATAAGAATCTTTTCTTCATAGCTGTGAAGAGGATGGGATGCTCTACTACCACTGCCATATGAAGAGCGTTGCTTTT
>NC_051412.1:34030695-34030881 GCF_015228065.2 Penaeus monodon
GGCTAAGCACAATAGGCGATCATTCCCCTATTATTACAACAATTCATCGTTACGGGTTGCTTTTGAGAAATCCATTTGGGATCCAGTTGTCACCTGAAGAAAAAAGGTAGTGTCACTAAATCAATTTCCCTTGAAGAACACACGTTTATCTAATCGTTGTGAATATATGGTAAAAGGGATTCGAAG
>NC_051412.1:34031252-34032061 GCF_015228065.2 Penaeus monodon
CATATTACTTCCTGGCAGAAAAAAAGCTACACGCGAAATAGATTTATTGACGGAGGAGACGACAGTTTCGGAATCCAGAGAGGTGCAAATATGATATGTTTGCTCTCACTGATGAAAGGCAAATATAGATGAGACTGAAAGAAGAGATGCAAAAATACGGTAGTATTCATGGAGACAATTCCTCGCCAACACATCCGTGCAGTGAATCCGCTAAAACATGCAAGGAAACATTCGGTTGTTGGTAGACACTTCAGAAAAAAAAATAGTATCAGACGAAAACATATCGAGATATGGAAGAAATGGTTTATTGGAGGAGAAAACAACAGATTCGAAATCCTTGTCAATTTCATCTGCAGGTCGGTTTCCTCTGCATTCAAATAAACTTATTTTGCACTAGGCCTTTTTTTTATGAACTCGGTAGACTGTTAGTCATGCTGAAATATGAATGAAGAACGACAAACATGACCCAAAACGAAATTAAGGTCACTAAGGAAAGAAGACGAATGGGGAAAGGAAGAGACGGGTGAATTGACGAAGAAAATGTCTTTTATCAGGCGAGGAGAGTGGATAAAAAAGGTAGGAAGGGGAAGTGTCGATAATGCGAAAAAGAGGGGAGGAGTGAGGGGGGAGCGCCCGCATAAAGTGACAAGGGAGAAAGGGAAGGAAAGGGGATACGAAAGAAGTCTATGAAGGAAAGGCCTGAGATAACGATGGGAGGAGAAAGGAGGATCAGAAGAAAGACCAGAGACACAAAGAGAAAATAAGTGAAGTGACGTGAAGAACAAGAACGAAAGGAAGGCTACGATAGA
>NC_051412.1:34032090-34032451 GCF_015228065.2 Penaeus monodon
TCTTCTCATGGTTACGATGCAATACATTTAGCCTTGTTAATGCAATGGAAGGGAACATAACCCTAAATCAATCTAGAGAAGGTTTTCAACAAAGCAAACAATACTGACGAACGGTCTACGAATATAACATAAAAAAACAAACACATACACGGCACACATGAGCAACTTTTACAATCCCTGCGGCTCTCCTGCTGACAGCTTGGGGGGAAAAGGATAGGAAACAATTGCTGACAAGATCGAGACTCCAGGAAAGGACTTGAAATTTCCAGCCAAAAAGAGAGGCAGTGACGGCGGTTGTAGTTGCAAGATTGATAAGTGTATCTGTATGTAAGTAAATGCATACGTATATACGCACACAGAC
>NC_051412.1:34033167-34033569 GCF_015228065.2 Penaeus monodon
GCAATAATAACTTAGGATTAGTGGACCGCTCTCGATTACATTAATCAATCTTGGGTTTGAATGATTTCAATAAATCTGACTAACGTCTCATGTGCAAGAAAGGAAATTACTTTACCTAAATTATGGATATCAATCAGTAGTCTAAAAACGCCATCTCCATTTATGCAAGGGAACTGTGAGTCAAAGAGATACATAGGGATAAGATAGATGAAACACACACATATATAAATTGTAAATAATCAGGGAAATACAAAAAATAATGACGAACTGAAATTTGATTCGTAATTAAGATTTTCTCAACAACAAAGCCATATATTTGCTGCGTATGACTCATTATGCAAGATTAATGATGCAGAGAGGGGAGGAAAAGGATTTTCGAAACGAAATATTGTACTACTTAAG
>NC_051412.1:34033704-34033943 GCF_015228065.2 Penaeus monodon
GTTGTTTACCGTCACATCCTGACACCCCCCTTGATCGACAGCCATCAGTGAGCGTCAGTGACTGCTGACGTCCATGCAAGACTTCTCTTTTCCGAGGAAAGTTTGAAGACATCGAACGGAAGATTTTTTCCAGGACTAGGGAGTATAAAAGAAAAGGATAAATACAAGTTTATAGCAAATTGATAAAGAATAAAAAATAACTTGATAATGCAAACACAGGCATACGTGTGCAAGGGGGT
>NC_051412.1:34034003-34034482 GCF_015228065.2 Penaeus monodon
TTAAAAAGATGAGTGAAATGAATCGCAGGGTGAAAGTAGAGAGGAATAAATTAATAGAAAGAAAATAGAAAATAAGTGAGAACAATGACAATAATACCATAATAATGATAAAGAATTTATTATCAGAAACAAATTCATACTGATAATTAAGGACGTCAGAAAAATGTGTAAAATTGGAAGTAAAGAAGGATATAAACAGAACTGTGACGGCTAATCCACATGTAATTTATCAGGATGCAAAGGGTGGCAGGTGAGAAAAGGAGGATAAAGGGGATAAACCGATAAACTGTGAATAAAGAGATAAAAGAGAGTTTGGGGGAAGCGTAGGAGGGGAAATAGAAAAAAAAAGAGGAAGGGGAACAAAAAAAAAAAGTGAGCGAGAAAGTGCCCACGGTCCAACCAGCGAAAGGGCAAGAGATACGGCGAAGAAGGGAGAGGCGATGACGGCGACACTCGAGCCTGCAATGTTGCTATTATAT
>NC_051412.1:34034730-34034859 GCF_015228065.2 Penaeus monodon
GCATCCCTGGGCATCTTTATTGATAAAGGAAAGCGGAACGAGGAATTTCGGAGACAGGAATTGGTTACTTTACTTTTGGCCAGAGAGATGGCCGGTGAATCAAGGCTGGGACTTTACAGGGAGACAGTT
>NC_051412.1:34035487-34035553 GCF_015228065.2 Penaeus monodon
GAAGTCAAGGCAACAAAACGGAAACCCAAAAGACCACGAAAAGAAGTAACAAAGTAAGATTTTTTT
>NC_051412.1:34035573-34035853 GCF_015228065.2 Penaeus monodon
ATAAAAATATTCAATATACTAATTACAGTGATTAGCTGATAATTTTATTTGTAAAGGGAAGCTGAAAGAATTGAGAAGAAGAAACAATGAAAATATTTCTTTTTAAAACTTTATCGGAAGGAGAATGAAGAAAAATGAAAGACCCACGAGATAAATATACACCCGGATAGATTGCCATAGTAATATTTGCCTATGAAAACCTATCAGATTATTTTTTATGTTCACGAAGAACTTGTCATTGTACCTGGTTGACAATGCAAATGAGCGAGGGAAAGATTAG
>NC_051412.1:34036679-34036879 GCF_015228065.2 Penaeus monodon
AATTCCGTTGTTTGATGAATAAATAACTGCATAAAACAAGATTTAGCAACACAAATAAAATGCACAGACTAAATGCATTGTGAATTGAATAAAACAACCGCCATTTCGCTTCACACTGTTTCTGGGTTACAATTTTTCAGATCTATAGAAAATATCTTTTAGCCATGATGGTTCATTTAGGCTTCTGTTACATTTCATTC
>NC_051412.1:34036922-34037090 GCF_015228065.2 Penaeus monodon
TTCCGTTGCTGTAAATCAGACAGCATTGGATGTTGATTGTTTTATGCACTGTATATTAAAATTATATACGACAGACATATTTTATCTCCCATAAACACGTCCTTTGACACGGAGTAATGTACATGCAAACAGTAATGTACATGCAAAGGGCAACTAAAATGTAAAGGG
>NC_051412.1:34037149-34037250 GCF_015228065.2 Penaeus monodon
GCAGTGGGCGGTGGGTGGTACTGACGATTCATTATGAGAGATCATCTTCATGTTTACTTTTTTTACGTGTGTGTGGCGAGGTGTGCATGCCGGCTGTGAAC
>NC_051412.1:34037858-34038497 GCF_015228065.2 Penaeus monodon
CCAAGTTGTTGTTGTCTCATAGTGCCGAAAAAAACTTGTATGCATTTTATCATATTTATATTATATGCTTCCATGTCCAGTTGTCTCTTTTCTGACGTACGAACTATTTGATGGTTCGATTCTGTTTGAGGAATCCTTATTTCTAATATCTAAATATACATCTATTTCCCTTACCTCTTCGTGTATTGCAGAGTAGCTTCTAGACCATTTTCATTGTTTTTTATCATTATTGGTATTTCCATCTCTGTCTTCACGTCTATTTACAGTTCTCTACTTGTCTATCTTGTGTTTTTTCTGACTCTCTAAACGTCTTTTTATCTTTCCTTATCTTTCCCTCACACTTCGCTAGCCCTACACCCCCTCAGCGCTAAAACCACGACAGGGTTTATACCGGTCGTTCTGGAGTTGTACCATACGTTAGGACCCTTCTTCACACTCTTGCAATTTTCCTTAAACGACTCCAGTCCGTCTTAGCAATACCTTCCGCGCTTCTATAAATCTCTAAAGTGCTCTCATATATTCCTTTATCGTTCTCTCCTATTTTCATCTCCTCTTTCTATCTATCCTTCCTTTCCTCCGCTCTGGAATTTTCTCTAGATTTTCCGGGTTTTTTTTCTGTGCCAGTCGTTTGCAAAGCAC
>NC_051412.1:34038587-34038776 GCF_015228065.2 Penaeus monodon
GCAAAATATCGGTGCACAAGGGGTCCGATTCCTACAATAGGTCTACACATTAAAACAACCGTTGATGTTGTGGGAGGGTGGGCATTCTTGTTCATAAGATTCGAACCACTCAGGGATTGTTTTATGACTCCGATCCTCCATGCTGAGAGTTAGAGTATACACCGTCCGAAACTTGTAACAGTAAAGGTA
>NC_051412.1:34039693-34039806 GCF_015228065.2 Penaeus monodon
CACTGTTGTATGAAATATCACGCTGGCTGGTGATATATGACATGCATTTCACAGCAGGGCTACCAGCATGTATTAAGTCGGCCTCGGTCCTTCGATGCTTATTTGACAATATG
>NC_051412.1:34041712-34042110 GCF_015228065.2 Penaeus monodon
GGATATATTCCACCCCGAAAGAAGGGAATTAAAATCAACCTCTCGGCCTGCTTTCTGAACCGCACGTCGATATATCTAAACCAAACGAGAACACATCGTTTTCATGCAATGCTATTGCTCTCAGCAATGCGAAATTATTGCCAAACTTGTGGAAATTCACTAAGTTTACATCTGCTGTTCGACTCGCGTGAAATCAAGGCATAAAAGCTCTCTTTTCTTGAGGGAATGGTTTAAGGAATGCAGTTGATAAATGTAGAGTGTTTTGCTATTCATAATTGATAAATTTACTTTGGTATATCACAAGGCAAGGGTATACTTCAGGTAAGTTACGTGTTAGTGCGTGTACCACATAAGAAACACGTCGGGGACACGCATGAAATACGTTCGAACGTGTCTGA
>NC_051412.1:34042977-34043392 GCF_015228065.2 Penaeus monodon
AAGTCTTATCCATCTTATGTTTTCTTTTTTATTTCTTTATTTTCGTATTGTTATTCTTCGTTATGTCTCTCCTCTTGTTTCACGCAGGATTTCGTTTCTCTCTGTATATTATCCTCCAATCTCCCTTTTCATCTCTGGTCATCGTAATTTTCTTCGTTTCTCTCTGTATATTATCCTCCAATCTCCCTTTTCATCTCTGGTTATCGTAATTTTCTTCGTTTCTCTCTGCATATTATCCTCCAATCTCCCTTTTCATCTCTGGTTATCGTAATTTCCACTCAAAAACTGATTCTTATGACAAATAAGAAAACGTGAAATTTATTTTTAGATTTCTTTTGACAACAATTTGATGCATCGACGCAATTTAGTTACGAGTCATGCTGAAGATTAATAAAAATTCAAGGATGGTCAAGAA
>NC_051412.1:34043468-34044033 GCF_015228065.2 Penaeus monodon
TAGTCTGTCTTTAATTACATGTGTACGTGCGGTTTTGAGTCTACAAATGATATTAATAGAAGGTGGGGATACTTACACAAGTCGACCCCAGACTGACCAATTGTATAATCATAATTGCATAATCAGATGACGCAATCGGGATAGTGTATAGTTCCACCACCCTACCCCAATCTTTCTTCTTCCTCATCTCCCTCTTCTCCTCCTCCCTCCTCTCCTCAAACTATTCTTATCCCCATCTCCCTCCTTCTCCCATCCTTCACATTCCCCTCGTTTCCACCTCCTCCCATCTTTCATTCTTCCACTCCTATCTCTCCGTCTCTCTTTCCTACTTTTCCTTCACATTCCCCGTCTCCTTCTTCCACTTCCTTAGTCTTCTTCCATCTTCTCTCCGCCCCAACATTTCCATCCTTTCCCTTGCCTCTTCCTCTTCCTCCTCTATCCCTCTTCTCCCTCATCCCCCCTCCCCCTCTCTTCCCACCTTAATTCCAGCACTACGATAAGGGTCCGTCCAGATCAGCTGGTCTTTAGCATAATGCAGAGATAGTGCGTTTCGCGTCCGTCTTTT
>NC_051412.1:34044075-34045530 GCF_015228065.2 Penaeus monodon
TAGCAGGGACTGCATTTATATTTGCTATGTATCCTATTACTCCTTTGTATTTATGTATTTTATGATTATTTGCGTTCGCTGTTTGTTTGTTCAGTTTCGAATGTTTTCAAAGATCCTTCTATGGGGAAAAGAAGTATATGGAATGTCTTAAGCTTATGAAAATTTTATATGAGGACGTCATGTGTCTGATTCACTATAATGGATCAATCAAAGCTGCTGATTCCTAACTTGAGTGTCAAATATTGAGACAGACAGATTCTAAGTGTCAAGTACTAGAATGGGCCAGTTCTAGACCTATATTAAGTATTACCATGGCAATAAAACATGGCATTGCAATAAAGACTGTTTGTCTGAAGAAAGAAAGAAAACGTGTCCTCTTTTCGATGGCCCGTCACTTTTTTCACGGAACAGGCTTCGTCAATTCAGTTAGCTGTCCTGGACCACCAAAGATCACCGACTCTGCCTCGAAATACAGTGAGTGTCCAGGACTCCTATTGCATTAACAACCCCGAACTCCGCTGAGCAGGAGTTTCGAATATGCAGACAGAATTGCGGAGTCAGATAGGGGCTTACGATGATGCAGGTTTGACTGACATGGCATTCTTGAAGGAAATACCGTCTTTAGCCTGGTACTTCTATTCAGATCTATTCCTTTTATTTATAAGGTCTTCGCCCAATGCCGTGGCTTTCGGCACATTTATCCAGTTAAATGTATTCTGTTCAGTTCAGATTCCTGGTAGATGTGGCCACTGGCGCAATTGTGATGAATGAGTGCTACGTTCTTGTGTTTTTTAATTATGAAATAAACATTAACCGAGTACCAAAGCGTATCCTAGACTCCACAGAGATTGATGACTTACGATCAGATATTAACTCTATTTAAACTATTTACATTGTTACCTTACATGGTCGTCCTCGCTTATAACTCGGAATGATTATGCTACAGTAGAACAACCAGGAGGCCCCTTTTGAATACCTATTATAGGGAGAAGTGCGATGGTTGCCGAGTGCTTTGATCCGATACATCTTACATATCAATGGTTTATGATGAGCAGGATACATGGTTTTCCATTATCAGACATATACTTTTATTCAAAATGGAGTAAACACATATCACAGTATTTAATAGGTATCCCCGACACCATACTATACACGTTCAAATGTGTATCGCCTTTGCCCAAAACGAGTCGTTTTGTTTTACCACTCAAGACAAGCAAAAGATCTTAACTACTGCTATATATATTCAAGTGTTCATTTTGGATATTGGCTGTTTGCTTAGAGAAACGGCTTTCCTCTTTTCCCTGTCAACAGTTGGTAATTCATAGTTTGTAAGTTTGTATTAATAAACGCTGCCATGTGGTATTTCGAGAATCCTCAATCCATTACTCAGTGCATCTGCCACTGGATAATGAAATTTTGAATAATATATACCTTCATTGTCTACTCCCCCCCCTC
>NC_051412.1:34045631-34046454 GCF_015228065.2 Penaeus monodon
CTTCAAGTTTACGTATCCCTTTATTGGCTATCAACCTTTTTATCAATCTCTCTCACTGAAATGAATATTTTACTCTCCTTACAGGAAAACCATTTAATGATTATAAATACATCATTGCTATTAATTCCGAACCCAGCTGCATCTCTCCTTGTTGCAGGATGACTAGGTATTCTCTCTCTGTTTCTCTGTCTCTCTATCTGTCTCTGTTTGTCTGTTAGAGACCGAACATAACAAAATTCGTATTCCTTTTTCATTAAGAAGCTAGGAAAACCCACGGTCATTAACAGACAAAGTGATTAATTACTGGAGGCCGAGATCCTTATGAAGAGGTTATATGAAATCGGCATAGGAAGTTCAAAAGTAACTGGGACTAAGCATGTATTTACATGTATGGCTGATGTATAATTATCTACATATCTGTCTATTAAGTTTTCAATACATTTACCTATCTATCTGCACATAAGAAGGCGCTTCATGTCATGGGGAGCATGGTAAATACGGTATATATTTCCGTAACTTATTTATGCTTATATACAGCATAGGTGTGTATCACTGCTGCTCATCTTTAGATCTGCTGTTAATTCTGTCCACACACAAAAAAAAATCATATCACAGACCTACAACATCTGTATCCAACACATCCTTCCACTCCCGAGTCTTGTGGTTGGAGAAACTACGAACTCGCAGTATGTACATTATTCAGGTCAATGACGTCAAGGGTTATGAGGCGAAATAAATCATCATAACTGAACTTGCGGCATTCACTAGCCTCGCCATTTTCAGGGTAAAAAACTAGCCTCATTTGAGGAAAATATGGTATTCT
>NC_051412.1:34046594-34046670 GCF_015228065.2 Penaeus monodon
TCTTTTGTTTATTCTTCTCCATACACAGCATTAATGAAATTCGGAAATAGAAAGGACCCATATAATCATGCTGCAA
>NC_051412.1:34046770-34047156 GCF_015228065.2 Penaeus monodon
ACCCCATGCTCTACTGAGAAGATCAGTAATGATGTCCATAGGAAGACCAGGTCAGGTCAGGGGAAGCTGATAGTTCATCTCGTTTAATCTTGCTTATCATTTCACTGGTTTATATACTGATTTGCTGAATAATACTATACATTATCAAATAGCTTTGGATTGTGTTTTAGGTAAATATGATGACAAAATAACAGCTAATCAGCCTATTGATTCTCTTTGAAAAACTTTCAAGTACCACGTGCTTGGTTTATCATCTCGGTTTGAGCAATTTATATCCGTGGCTTTTTTCTCAAACTCATACTGTGAAACTCGTTTTTTTCTTCTTCTTTTTTAAAGTTGATTTCGTCGCCACCATAAAAACAAAATATGCATAGAATGTCGTTTGT
>NC_051412.1:34049546-34049899 GCF_015228065.2 Penaeus monodon
GGATACGAAAGAAAATGTAATTAAGAGTTAAGAAATTAAGTGAAATAATTTCGTAAGTCATGGAAAGACAAAGGATTCAAAGAGAAACTTTGTATAAAAAAAAGAAATTACAAAAAGTTTAAAAGGGGAAGAGCGAGAACGAAAAAGGGACAATGGAAGGGGAAGAAAAAATGACGGTTAAAAATGTATTTTGGGAATAGGGAAACATTTTCCCGGGAAAGATCTGCGGAAATTAATTATCAAAATATCACGAATTGCCTTTATTCAAAGAATTTTACATTACTAATACCTGTTTATAAAACTATCCCATCTGCCACCATAAATGAGCACATTATTCTCATTATCAAAAATAC
>NC_051412.1:34050011-34050636 GCF_015228065.2 Penaeus monodon
GAAAATTCAGTGTGAAGTACTGTGCGTATTCACAAAACCTGAACATAAAATCTACAGCCATAATACTTATCCGGGAAACATCACTGTTTTTTCCGAATGAGTTATAAAAATGGTATCGAAAAGAAATTATATATTTTAAAAATCTTGCCCTTTTGTATAGTAAGGGGATTTCTCTTCAACAGAGATTATTATTGTCTCACTTTAAGCTTCTTGCATGGAATGACTTTAATCAATAATTAATGGCTTCATTTCGTAGGGTTAAACATCTCATATCAAGCAATCCCTGTTTTCTGTATATGGATTCCGGACTAAATTTCATTAATCTAAAACCACGCATACAAAATGCGTCTCCTGCACATCTCTTACCTCTCTTGCACAAACCCACGTGCCCATCTAATTTGCATACCAAAACGTCAAAAGACATTTCGTTCCCTGGTAATATTAACCCCCGGGTTTGAGTCTCTCGGGCCACTGTGCCGCGCGGCGTTTTAAAAGAGAGAGGCAGTCATTCCAAGAAATTGGAACGGGAACCGAGGAAGCGAACTGACTTGGGCTTCGGGGGAATAAGGAGAGGTGTTGTGCTGAAGGGAGTCGAGGAGGAAATGGGACAGGCCTTTTTGGGATG
>NC_051412.1:34052446-34053103 GCF_015228065.2 Penaeus monodon
GATATAATAATCTCAAATGGATGATGTAGCATCGCAAGCCTCGTACTGCAAGATTCTCCCCCCCCCCCTCTTTGCTTCCATCAACCGAGCTCGAGTCCTGCACGAGCTTCCTCTGCTGTGTCCTACATCCCCCTTCATCTCAGTCTCATCTCTCCTCGTGTCTTTAGCCAGATGGTCGTCAGGATCCAACCACGGTGTCCCTCAGGATTCCTTCCCATCCTGAGGGTTCCAGGGGGTTCCTCAGCACCAGCAGTGACCGGCAAATCGAAGGAGACGGTTTCTGATTGCTTTGGAATAGGTTGCAAATCGCCAGGTAGATCCTGGGCGTTGGACGTGCTTCTTCCAAAGCTACGTTGGGTCACGTCTCTCCGGGATAGTACAGCAACCATGCAAATCCCTTTTAAAGTTTACTTCAGCATCTAATTTTCGGAGCCACGTAAGCTTTCTCCCTGTGTAGATTTCTTGTCCTGAATGTTTTGAGTTTATGTAGAGGTGTCCTGCTGTTTAGCCTTTCAGATGTATATACATCTAAGGCCTGTCGTCTATCCCTCTTCCAGGCTATTGGAAGTCACTGATAATCGATAAGAATCTTTTCTTCATAGCTGTGAAGAGGATGGGATGCTCTACTACCACTGCCATATGAAGAGCGTTGCTTTT
>NC_051412.1:34053554-34053769 GCF_015228065.2 Penaeus monodon
GGCTAAGCACAATAGGCGATCATTCCCCTATTATTACAACAATTCATCGTTACGGGTTGCTTTTGAGAAATCCATTTGGGATCCAGTTGTCACCTGAAGAAAAAAGGTAGTGTCACTAAATCAATTTCCCTTGAAGAACACACGTTTATCTAATCGTTGTGAATATATGGTAAAAGGGATTCGAAGTTTTTTTTTCTTTCTTTCTTTCGAACCTT
>NC_051412.1:34054107-34054407 GCF_015228065.2 Penaeus monodon
CATATTACTTCCTGGCAGAAAAAAAGCTACACGCGAAATAGATTTATTGACGGAGGAGACGACAGTTTCGGAATCCAGAGAGGTGCAAATATGATATGTTTGCTCTCACTGATGAAAGGCAAATATAGATGAGACTGAAAGAAGAGATGCAAAAATACGGTAGTATTCATGGAGACAATTCCTCGCCAACACATCCGTGCAGTGAATCCGCTAAAACATGCAAGGAAACAGTCGGTTGTTGGTAGACACTTCAGAAAAAAAAATAGTATCAGACGAAAACATATCGAGATATGGAAGAAA
>NC_051412.1:34054466-34054919 GCF_015228065.2 Penaeus monodon
AGTTTCCTCTGCATTCAAATAAACTTATTTTGCACTAGGCCTTTTTTTTATGAACTCGGTAGACTGTCAGTCATGCTGAAATATGAATCAAGAACGACAAACATGACCCAAAACGAAATTAAGGTCACTAAGGAAAGAAGACGAATGGGGAAAGGAAGAGACGGGTGAATTGACGAAGAAAATGTCTTTTATCAGGCGAGGAGAGTGGATAAAAAAGGTAGGAAGGGGAAGTGTCGATAATGCGAAAAAGAGGGGAGGAGTGAGGGGGGAGCGCCCGCATAAAGTGACAAGGGAGAAAGGGAAGGAAAGGGGATACGAAAGAAGTCTATGAAGGAAAGGCCTGAGATAACGATGGGAGGAGAAAGGAGGATCAGAAGAAAGACCAGAGACACAAAAAGAAAATAAGTGAAGTGACGTGAAGAAGAAAAAGAACGGGAGGAAGGCTACGATAGA
>NC_051412.1:34054945-34055309 GCF_015228065.2 Penaeus monodon
TTTTCTTCTCATGGTTACGATACAATACATTTAGCCTTGTTAATGTAATGGAAGGGAACATAACCCTAAATCAATCTAGAGAAGGTTTTCAACAAAGCAAACAATACTGACGAACGGTCTACGAATATAACATAAAAAAACAAACACATACACGGCACACATGAGCAACTTTTACAATCCCTGCGGCTCTCCTGCTGACAGCTTGGGGGGAAAAGGATAGGAAACAATTGCTGACAAGATCGAGACTCCAGGAAAGGACTTGAAATTTCCAGCCAAAAAGAGAGGCAGTGACGGCGGTTGTAGTTGCAAGATTGATAAGTGTATCTGTATGTAAGTAAATGCATACGTATATACGCACGCAGAC
>NC_051412.1:34056326-34056728 GCF_015228065.2 Penaeus monodon
GCAATAATAACTTAGGATTAGCGGACCGCTCTCGATTACATTAATCAATCTTGGGTTTGAATGATTTCAATAAATCTGACTAACGTCTCATGTGCAAGAAAGGAAATTACTTTACCTAAATTATGGATATCAATCAGTAGTCTAAAAACGCCATCTCCATTTATGCAAGGGAACTGTGAGTCAAAGAGATACATAGGGATAAGATAGATGAAACACACACATATATAAACTGTAAATAATCAGGGAAATACAAAAAATAATGACGAACTGAAATTTGATTCGTAATTGAGATTTTCTCAACAACAAAGCCATATATTTGCTGCGTATGACTCATTATGCAAGATTAATGATGCAGAGAGGGGAGGAAAAGGATTTTCGAAACGAAATATTGTACTACTTAAG
>NC_051412.1:34056863-34057106 GCF_015228065.2 Penaeus monodon
GTTGTTTACCCGTCACATCCTGACAGCCCCTTGATCGACAGCCATCAGTGAGCGTCAGTGACTGCTGACGTCCATGCAAGACTTCTCTTTTCCGAGGAAAGTTTGAAGACATCGAACGGAAGATTTTTTCCAGGACTAGGGAGTATAAAAGAAAAGGATAAATACAAGTTTATAGCAAATTGATAAAGAATAAAGAAATAACGTGATAATGCAAACACAGGCATACGTGTGACAAGTGGGTGG
>NC_051412.1:34057162-34057497 GCF_015228065.2 Penaeus monodon
TTAAAAAGATGAGTGAAATGAATCGCAGGGTGAAAGTAGAGAGGAATAGATTAATAGAAAGAAAATAGAAAATAAGTGAGAACAATGACAATAATACCATAATAATGATAAAAAATTTATTATCAGAAACAAATTCATACTGATAATTAAGGACGTCAGAAAAATGTGTAAAATTGGAAGTAAAGAAGGATATAAACAGAAATGTGACGGCTAATCCACATGTAATTTATCAGGATGCAAAGGATGGCAGGTGAGAAAAGGAGGATGAAAGGGGGATAAACCGATAAGCTGCGAATAAAGAGATAAAGAGAGTTGGTGGAAGCGTAGGAGGGGAA
>NC_051412.1:34057536-34057619 GCF_015228065.2 Penaeus monodon
TGAGCGAGAAAGTGCCTGCGGTCCAACCAGCGAAAGGCAAGAGATACGGCGAAGAAGGGAGAGGCGATGACGGCGACACTCGA
>NC_051412.1:34057935-34058064 GCF_015228065.2 Penaeus monodon
GCATCCCTGGGCATCTTTATTGATAAAGGAAAGCGGAACGAGGAATTTCGGAGACAGGAATTGGTTACTTTACTTTTGGCCAGAGAGATGGCCGGTGAATCAAGGCTGGGACTTTACAGGGAGACAGTT
>NC_051412.1:34058626-34059059 GCF_015228065.2 Penaeus monodon
GACATTTTATAGAAGCAGGAAAACAAAGGAAAACCCCAAAAGCCCACGAAAAAAAGTAACAAAGTAAATTTTTTTTTTCCCTTCTCTTTCAAAAAAATATTCAATTCTAATTACAGTGATTAGCTGAAAATTTTATTTGTAAAGGGAAGCTGAAGAATTGAGAAGAAGAAAATGAAAATATTTTTTTTTAAAAAATTTTCTCGGAAGGGAAGGGAAAAAAAATAAAAGACCCACGAGATAAAATACCCCGGATAGATTGCTAGTAATATTTGCTATGAAAATATCAGTTTATTTTTAGTTCAGAAAAATTTGTCTTTGTCCCGGTTTGACAATGCAAATGAGCGAGGGAAAGTTTAAACAAATAAAAACAACAACAAACAAAAACATGAGGTGATGAGTGGAGGAACGATGAGAAATTCCCAATGCGGTAGAG
>NC_051412.1:34059186-34059303 GCF_015228065.2 Penaeus monodon
TAGAGTTATTTCCCCAAAATTTTCTCCACGTGACTTTTTTTAAGCAAACTCCCTACCAATAAACAAGTGTTTTCCAGTATAACTATTTTGTCTAATTTATCTTTTATCGTCTATTAT
>NC_051412.1:34059662-34060132 GCF_015228065.2 Penaeus monodon
AAGTACCAAATTTCAGAAAAATGCAGGAAACACTTTTAATTCTCCAGATATTTTTTCGGATATGATTTAAAATACAATTTCCCGTTGTTTGATGAATAAAATAACGCAGAAAAAAGATTTAGCAACACAAATAAAATGCACAGACTAAATGCATTGGAATTGAATAAAACAACGCCATTTCGTTTCACATTTTTTGGGTTAAAATTTTTCAGACTATAGAAAATATCTTTTTCATGATGGTTTATTTAGGTTCTGTTACATTATTCATGTAACATTTATGCATGTAAATGTGAATGTATGTTTTTTTCCGTTGCTGAAATCAGAAGCATGGGGTTATGTTTTAGCATGTATTTAAAATTTTAATACGACAGACATATTTTATCTCCCCAAGCACGTCCTTTTAAGGAGTAATGTACATGCAAACAGTAATTTCTGCAAAGGGCAAATAAAAAGTAAAGGGATGGTATAGG
>NC_051412.1:34060177-34060268 GCF_015228065.2 Penaeus monodon
GCAGGGGCGGGGGTGGGACACGATTCATATGAGAGATCATCTCAGTTTTCTTTTTTTTTCGTGGTGTGGCGAGGTTGCAGCCGGGTTGAAA
>NC_051412.1:34060918-34061550 GCF_015228065.2 Penaeus monodon
TGTTGTTGTCTCATAGTGCCGAAAAAAACTTGTATGCATTTTATCATATTTATATTATATGCTTCCATGTCCAGTTGTCTTTTTTCTGACGTACGAACTATTTGATGGTTTGATTCTGTTTGAGGAATCCTTATTTCTAATATCTAAATATACATCTGTTTCCCTTACCTCTTCGTGTATTGCAGAGTAGCTTCTAGACCATTTTCATTTTTTTTAATCATTATTGGTATTTCCATCTCTGTCTTCACGTCTATTTACAGTTCTCTACTTGTCTATCTTGTGTTTTTCCTGACTCTCTAAACGTCTTTTTATCTTTCCTTATCTTTCCCTCACACTTCGCTAGCCCTACACCCCCTCAGCGCTAAAACCACGACAGGGTTTATACCGGTCGTTCTGGAGTTGTACCATACGTTAGGACCCTTCTTCACACTCTTGCAATTTTCCTTAAACGACTCCAGTCCGTCTTAGCAATACCTTCCGCGCTTCTATAAATCTCTAAAGTGCTCTCATATATTCCTTTATCGTTCTCTCCTATTTTCATCTCCTCTTTCTATCTATCCTTCCTTTCCTCCGCTCTGGAATTTTCTCTAGATTTTCCGGGTTTTTTTCTGTGCCAGTCGTTTGCAAAGCAC
>NC_051412.1:34061640-34061829 GCF_015228065.2 Penaeus monodon
GCAAAATATCGGTGCACAAGGGGTCCGATTCCTACAATAGATCTACACATTAATACAACCGTTGATGTTGTGGGAGGGTGGGCATTCTTGTTCATAAGATTCGAACCACTCAGGGATTGTTTTATGACTCCGATCCTCCATGCTGAGAGTTAGAGTATACACCGTCCGAAACTTGTAAAAGTAAAGGTA
>NC_051412.1:34062767-34062880 GCF_015228065.2 Penaeus monodon
CACTGTTGTATGAAATATCACGCTGGCTGGTGATATATGACATGCATTTCACAGCAGGGCTACCAGCATGTATTAAGACGGCCTCGGTCCTTCGATGCTTATTTGACAATATG
>NC_051412.1:34064226-34065072 GCF_015228065.2 Penaeus monodon
TATCATGTCATTTACAGTCTGTACCGGACATTGCTACGCAAATGAGCAAAAGAGAACGAAATAAAATCGAACACTCACAAAATAGAAACGAAAAAAAAATTGTTTTATCTTGTTTCTATTGTGCCAGTTTTAATTGTGTGTACATTTTGTGTTTGTGTTCACAGCACAGTAACTAAGCGCATAGCCTCCTAAGCGTAAAGCGAATTTGCTCTTTGTCGTTGAACACGTACGGGGGTTTCAAATACACTTTTTATTCCAATGGTTCCTCAGTTTAAGTATCCCCCCCCCCCCACACACACACACACATTTTTTTTCTAATCTGTCAGTAGAAAGTGTTACCTTACAGAAAATGGAATAATTTTTCAGTGTCAGAGAAAATTGGTCTTTTTCGGCGGTAACTATTATAAGACAATATATCTCGAAGTTTGTCCATTACTTGTACAATGTTCATTATTTTCAACCCTTAAGTTTGTATACCGAAAAAAGATATAACTTCACGCATCTGGTCAATAATCAGATTTTTTTTTTTACTGTGGAATGTCTGCTGTGAGTAATATTTACAGTAAATACTTAGAGAAGTTCATTGCGATCCCTAGTGATTAATAAGATTTCACTCAGCAATAAGTACATCAAATAATGTATTTTATAATGTGTTCTCACCTAGAATGAAAACCTGCAACGCATTATGACCAGTATCTCTTATATTTACCTTGGTTTTGTGGACTAATTTGCCTCTCAACACTTTCCACACTGCAATGGGCGATTTTGATTTCTTCACTGCTTGTCAAAACATGAAAGCTTCGATAATTTCAAGTGGAGTTAAATTAAAACAAAAGGACAAGCATA
>NC_051412.1:34065522-34065746 GCF_015228065.2 Penaeus monodon
CAAGAAAATAATTCTTGAAAATGTTCCGATATCAGACACTTTAAATTAGTCTCTGGTACATTAAAGTCACATTTTCTATGGTTGCGTAAACATTATTTTGTTTTCTTTAAAGATGTGAGGGGTAACTAAACCAGTCTAAAATAAATTGGATGAAATTACTAATTTCCCCTTATCATTGTTATCAAAAGCATTGCCGGTAATTCTAACTAAGGTAGCCGCACCTA
>NC_051412.1:34065809-34066179 GCF_015228065.2 Penaeus monodon
ACTAAGGGGCGTACAGAGGAGAAATAGTGAAAACAAAAGCGAAAATGTTTAAAAAGCAAAATCCGAAGGAGAATCCGGATTTAAAAAAGCAAAGGAAAGAGGGGAAAATGAAAAACCCGAACCAAGAATCGCGTTTCCTAGCCGATCGCAGTTTTTTCCCTACGGGCAGGGGGGGGGTTCGAACCTCCTCCCGATCGCCTTATTTGCCTAGCTGGGGGCCGCGAAAACCAAAATATCTTTCTTAACCCTGGGACTCCACCCCCAGAGCCCTTCCCGTGTTCCCTAGTCGATCGCCGTATTTCCTTACCATGGGCAAGCCACCTGACCCCCATACTCGGGAATATTTATCTTACCTTATTGAGATGGAGGT
>NC_051412.1:34066231-34066448 GCF_015228065.2 Penaeus monodon
GACATAAAGTGATAACATGTCTCCTGGTTATCACTCCTGCATATCTCTTCCGTTGAGTTTCATGAGGTATTATCTGCCTATCAGTTGTTATATTTACATAAGATAGTAAGCAGCCATAAGATAATGGATGCATTATGAGTGTTATTTAGAGGAAAAAATTCACAGAGGTCAAGAACCACAACAATATTGTACACACACACACACATCAGATTGTAGG
>NC_051412.1:34067378-34067636 GCF_015228065.2 Penaeus monodon
CGTCAGTAAATCGCAGCGAATAACAAACCAGCTTTCGCAATATCACCAATTCAAAAATTAACACGAAATACAAACAACTTTTAATTTATCCGTGATAAACTGCTCGTCTGCATTTACTTGGAAGCAATTCAGTCAGCCTAAGCTTTTTATGACTCTTAAGACGTTTAAAGAATTGGGTTTTGATGTTACCATGAGAGTCAGCAAAACATACGTTCATAAACCGTGCCTTCAGACATTTATGTGCTAGTGGGAAATAGC
>NC_051412.1:34068872-34069246 GCF_015228065.2 Penaeus monodon
ACATTCACGCTTCCAACTGATACCAAGAAAAGCCAGTGCTGTTAAAATGCAAATTCATCATATTGTAAATTACCGTAGGAAGCAAGAGCTGTCTTCGTGAGGTATAAATTCGCCACTGATATTTTTATCGTTCTTTGTGGTCAGAATTAGCCCAGTAATCAGTTAGTTAATTTTCGTGGTCTGTGCGCGGTTTAATAAGATTGACATTGCCAAATTGGACTTTGTTTATATATCATTCTGAGTGTATCATGCCTCTATATTTTGTAAATATCTTCTGCTTCGTCAGTGTTAGTCTGTATAAGTTATGGCTGATTTTTAGTTTGCATATAGTGTTCGTATATTTTATGGTTATAAATCTATTTCAATACATTTGC
>NC_051412.1:34069298-34069690 GCF_015228065.2 Penaeus monodon
TTTCGGATACAGGGAGAGAGGGGGGGAGAAGGGAAAAAAATAAGAAAAAGAATGAAAGAGAGGTAGATAGACACGATAGGCAGCCATATGCAATGTTACAATTTTGGGAATAACTCTTCACATAAATCTCACCAGCCATTAATCTTGCAAATGAGGAAATAATGAAAAGGACATTTCTCACAGCGCCCTCCGTGGCCTTCTGTGCCTTCAGTGCACGATTTACTCACCATCATTTATTCCTTCCCTGCATTAAACGGTCAAATTGCCACGGTGACGTCACGCCAGCGATGCCCGCCTTCCCAGAATAACGCAAGGAAGGTCAAGCTTGTTTTAGTGGGCTGTCCTGGTGGCGTTGTTGTTGTTACTAGCGGTGATGGGCGTGTATGTTCAAT
>NC_051412.1:34069933-34070062 GCF_015228065.2 Penaeus monodon
TCCCTTGCTTTTTGCATCAATGTTGACGCGACTGCTTGCACTTGATCTCGGTGGCAACAGGTTTCTTAATCAATATGAGGTCACTCGAGGCATATGCGGCCTTTTGTTATGGTTATGTTTGCTGGTGTA
>NC_051412.1:34070253-34070414 GCF_015228065.2 Penaeus monodon
CTCCATCCATATGTTTCCCCATTTACCTCTTGCTTTGTAGAAGTGTGTGTTTGCAGACAGATAAATGAATGTATGTATATGTACCTACATCACACACACACACAATGGCATTGGCAACTCGGGCGAGAATTTGCGTCAACAAATGCCTGCAAAGCTACAGC
>NC_051412.1:34070516-34070614 GCF_015228065.2 Penaeus monodon
GGGAAGGTTTTGTATTTGTGCTTGAAAGGGATCAATGATGTCGTGCCTCGGTACCTCTGTTGACGCTAACAAGAAGCGTGTGTTAATATAGAGGTTAA
>NC_051412.1:34070922-34071627 GCF_015228065.2 Penaeus monodon
CAGCCAGCCACCCCCATCCCCCCTCTCCTCACACCCCTCCCCCAGGCCTGTATTAATACCTTGGACCCAAATCTCTCGCTTTATGACTGGAGATTGTAATGCAATGTGCGGGATGATTGGAGTGGGAGAGGGGAGGGGAGTGAAGGGAGACTGAAGGGAGAGGGGAGAGGGGAGGGGAGTGAAGGGAGACTGAAGGGAGAGGGGAGAGGGGAGGGGAGTGAAGGGAGACTGAAGGGAGAGGGGAGAGGGAGGGGAGTGAAGGAGACTGAAGGGAGAGGGGAGAGGGGAGGGGAGTGAAGGGAGACTGAAGGGAGAGGGGAGAGGGGAGAGGAAGGGTTAAAAGGGAGGCGAGGGAAAGGGGAAATTGGGAAGAGGGGTGAGCGGAAGGGGACAGGGGAAGGGAGGTGGGACAGAGGAGGGAAGAAGAAGGGGAACAGGGGAGGGCGAGAGGAGAGGGAAGAGGGGAATGGGGAGAGGAGGGGAGAGAGGGTGAGGAGGCGGAAAGTCAAGAGAGGAAAGGAGGGGGCAACAAGGAGAAGGAGAAGAGGGCTAAAAGAAACTGAAAAGGGAAGAGGGAGGGACCGTGTGTGCCCGCGCGTGTGTGGGGCGTGTGGTATATTTACATACACAGTAACGTTCTTTTAGACAGCACGGACGCGAAACACCAACCTCGAGCGCAGAACTACGAGATCAAAGAGACAAGAA
>NC_051412.1:34071678-34071944 GCF_015228065.2 Penaeus monodon
TGATATTAACCAGTCTCAGGACTTATTGTTGCTTTTGGTTGACGGTTGACCAGGCCCGTCTCCCTCCTCCTATTTTCTCCTCCTCCTCCTCCTCCTCCCTCCTTTCATCTTCCCTTCCTTAGCTCTTCTGCCCTTTACCCCGCGACCCCCACCACACCTTTCCTCCACACAACCCTTTCCCCTCTTCTCCTATGCCTCTCTCTCTACCCACGCATCCTCCTCCCTTCCCCTTGGTTTCAATCCTTCGCCCTTACTCTTCTCTTTTT
>NC_051412.1:34072179-34072560 GCF_015228065.2 Penaeus monodon
ATCAAAAGTACCCTGCCTCCCCATTACCCCCCACAAGCCACCTCCTCTCTCCATTACCTCCTCTTGTCTCTTTTACTCCCATTGTCTTCCATTACTCTATTACCCCTCTTCCCACCTCACTGTCTTTCACCATCCCGTTTCCCCCCCATTATTACCATCCCATTACCTCCCCTTCCCTCCTCATTACCCGCCATTACCCTTTTCCTTCCCCATTATCCCCATCACCCTTTCCTCCTGTGCAACAAAGAGGCATATATCCATCTCTCCCGAAGCGAATGTGGATAGCACACGCCAAGATTTCCCTGGATTTCTCTCTTCGCACAGACTACTTTCGGAGGAGTCTCTTTGAGTACAGGAGAGAGTGAGGATATGTGCAGTTTT
>NC_051412.1:34072758-34072902 GCF_015228065.2 Penaeus monodon
CATTCATTATAATTGGATGGAAAATTTTCTCGTTAGAAAGGATTAACAAGATTTATATACATGAAAATTGTCAGAGTTAGACACTGCAAAAACAGTAGTCAGCTATCACGAAAACAGTGCAGGAAATACATTCTATAAGTTGAT
>NC_051412.1:34075035-34075134 GCF_015228065.2 Penaeus monodon
CGAAGCTGCCAGGCCCAGCATCAACACATCACGCTCGCGACTTTCACTGCTTCCGCCCATACACACCTACACACATTCAAGGCAGACTCTTGTGCTACA
>NC_051412.1:34075650-34076025 GCF_015228065.2 Penaeus monodon
ATGTTTGTACGTGTGTTCCCTAGTGTACAATTATAACATTTTCCGAGAGTTTGATATAAAAAAAATATATATATATAAAAAACACTCTCAGAATTCGTGGAATTTTACGGTCATATTTGCGATGTCTATCATACTCGGAAGGGTTGCGGAGCCCTCGAGGTCTGTAACAACCCCCTTCTTGTGATGTTACAAGATGCTCCTAAGTCCACATCCTTGAGCTCTGAGTGTGTATGTGAAATTCAAAGATTCACTTCATATTTAAGCAGAATATACAAACTTTGCATTTTGTCATGTATGCATGCGGTACGACAGTTTTGGTCACAGTAAGAAGACTTGTTGTGCTTAATGTATGCGTTGCAAGCGTACGATTAGATG
>NC_051412.1:34076242-34076364 GCF_015228065.2 Penaeus monodon
TGTAACGAGGGTAACCAAAGGGTGTTTTCTCGTACCACAGGGACCGTTTTAGTCATTACACTTGCCGATTCAAGGAAGAGTTTGATATCATTATTTGAGTAATATCATACTGGGGGTTAGCC
>NC_051412.1:34076543-34076693 GCF_015228065.2 Penaeus monodon
ATAATCGTTTGCTGTGAGTATGCGCGACTGTGCGATCCATACACGTAGCTTACGTGTGCGTATATATGTGTACATACATCTCCATGCGTGTACATGAATGTGTGCAAGAAATATAAACAAATGAAGAAAGACCGACAACCGTGCCAAGAT
>NC_051412.1:34076816-34077139 GCF_015228065.2 Penaeus monodon
GGGCTGTTAAGTTAGCGGTGTTTGTATCTCCTGCAGGTGATCTCACTTTCGCTTGGGACTGATGAGCACTGCCTTTCTTTATTATTTTATTATCTTTCCTGGTCTTCCTGGTGTTTCTCTTATCTTTACTTGTGTTATTATTACGTATTCGTTATCTTATTATTATTTTATGATCTTCCTGATGTTGTTATTGTTATCATTGTTGTTATTATTATGTATTTGTTATCTTATTTTCTTATCTTTCCCGTTTTCTTGTTGTTTCTTTTATTATTCCTGCTGTTGTTGTTATTTATATTTATTCGTTTATATATTGGTTATTCAAC
>NC_051412.1:34077310-34077392 GCF_015228065.2 Penaeus monodon
ACGAAACACATAATTCCTGATCCAGAGAACATCCCACAGAATATCTTGGCCTTTTAAGAAGGATACCAGGACAACAACAGCA
>NC_051412.1:34077514-34077639 GCF_015228065.2 Penaeus monodon
TAGGACAGCCCAGGAAGTTGATCATTTCCGGCGAACACACGACGTGTGCGCGAAGGTGAGAAAATCATTGAATTTGTAAAAAGGTATAAACTGTTTATTCATTTACTTTTTCATTTGCTTATTTA
>NC_051412.1:34079896-34079989 GCF_015228065.2 Penaeus monodon
ACTTAGAATTCTGCTAAACACTACTAATAATTGAACTTTGAACTAATAATAGCTGACGAACGTTTAGAGAAAACAGAGATGCTGTTACATATT
>NC_051412.1:34083782-34084125 GCF_015228065.2 Penaeus monodon
GACCAAAAGCTAAAATAAACGAGGATGATAGCCATAATAACCAAAACTAAAATTTGAAAGTCAAAAAAAATTATAATAAAGACCATAACAAAGATAACCAAAACTGGAATCTAAAAGAAATTTATTAACAACTGAAACTAAGTGAAAGACAGATCGGAAACGAAGGTTAGAGTAAACTGGACTTCCTCAGTAGGCAGTAAAGGAACCGAGGGAATTAGTTAATGCTTCTTTGTGTACCTGTTTTCTGACACGTGCCCCGCTTGCTGACGATTTGCACGACGAGAAAAACAGCAGATGAACAAATAGGTCTGCCCTCAGGTTGATTTTTTTTTTTTCGTTTTTA
>NC_051412.1:34084341-34084793 GCF_015228065.2 Penaeus monodon
TTTTCTCGTCTTTTCTTTTCTCAATTTCATGCATTTTAACTTTTCTTTCAGTTCCTTCTTGCACTTTCTCGTTTCTTTGCTATTCGTTTTTATTTATTTTCCCAAGTTTCTTCTCATCTGAATAGAATTTTTAGTCACCTTTCAATACTATGTTTTTTTATGATTTCTTTTCTGTGTTGTTTTTCTTTTTCTTGTTTTTCCTTTTTTATCTTCGGTTCTTCTTTTGGTTTTATTGTTGTTTTGTTCGTGTATTATATTTGTCTGTTTGTTTCTTTCTTTCTTTCTTTTTTGTGGGGTGGGGGGCATTTTTTTCAATTTATCTTTTCTAATCTACTTTTTTTCAGTTTTCCTCTTCCTTTTTCTTATATTTTCCCTGTTATCTCTTATTTCAAAATCCATTTTTTTTCGTTTTCTTCCAATTCCTTCTCTATGGTTCTTTTTTATTGTTTACG
>NC_051412.1:34085346-34085536 GCF_015228065.2 Penaeus monodon
GCAAAGAAGGAGATTAAGTTTCTGAACGACACCCTTTGTCAGCGCCGACCTGTAAGAATGAGAAAGAGCTTAATTCTTAGGACCCGAAGATTCGAGGTTCTGCGAAGGGAGTCTGGCAGAGAGAAGCAGGGGGTGGGAGGACCTTTGCTTTTCTTAGAAGCCGGGTTTCAGTTTCAGCTTTCATTGTTAG
>NC_051412.1:34086558-34086679 GCF_015228065.2 Penaeus monodon
ATTCGTCACTCCTCTTCTTCCTTCTCCTCCACAACTACCATTACCGCTACCATCTGCTACTACTTCGTCCGTGCATTCGCGTGTGAGTACGAAAAAAAGAGCAAAAATAATAACTACGTTG
>NC_051412.1:34086795-34086968 GCF_015228065.2 Penaeus monodon
ATGAGGGAGGCAGAGAGATGAGCGGGCAGACATGAGCTCACCAACTCATTCATGATAAACGGGCTCCATAACCTATCTCATGTTTATAACATTAAGAAGACCTGCTTGAACATCTCCCCCTCCCCCCCAACACCCAACATTTCCCCCACTCCACAATTTAGCCGTCCACTAAC
>NC_051412.1:34087378-34087875 GCF_015228065.2 Penaeus monodon
TTTATCATCTATTTATCCTTCCTCTTGAGTAAAAATATTCTTCATTTCCTATCCACAAGAGCGTTATATCATCTAGCATTACACGTGGCCGCTCTACTATATATATATAGATGTTTCGCTTATTCATAAACAGACTATTCAATCCCAGGTTGACTTTCCAATTAGATTCCACTTTTGATTTCAATTCCACTTCTGATTTCGAACCAACCGTGCGTTTGTTTGTTTGTGAGTTGATAAGACATTCTTTGATAAACCTGAGAGACACAGAGGTACGCTTACAATGCAGGAGATGAATATCAAGGGATGCCAAAGAACACCTGATTAGATTCGGGTAATTAAGGAGTTAGAGTTCAAGGATAAGGTGAGAACAAAGGTGTTGACTGTGCATGATAAGGACTTGTTTTGAAGCACGGGAGGCGCTTTCACTGAGAGACGGAGAGGGAACAGTCGCTTGTCTATTCCCTCTCGGGTACTCTCTCGTTCTTTCGAGAGAGGAG
>NC_051412.1:34088438-34088619 GCF_015228065.2 Penaeus monodon
TGTTCCTCTTTGATATTACGAAAATATTACTGAGGTTTCATAACGCAAAATAGAAAAAAATATAGAAAAATTATATTTTCATGGTACTTTGATTTCAAGCGGCTTGCGTTACCCACACAGAGATACACCTTAATCAACGTTTGTTAATTCTAATAAGGTAGATAAGGTTTCCATCACCACC
>NC_051412.1:34089035-34089481 GCF_015228065.2 Penaeus monodon
CTCTCTGAATATCAATCTGCTTCAAAAGAACCGTCAAACATTAACAATTATTACAAATATTAAATTTCCCAAATAAACTTAGTACTTGAATTATTTCCCCTTCACACTGCTTTTATTTATCATACTCGCAAGAAACTCTTTTATTTACTTAAGTGAATGGGCACACTGGATCTCAGCATATTTCACAGCATACTTATAAGCAAGACACTGATGAGTTTATTCGTTTTAATAACACTCAATGGCAGACCAAGAGACGCTAGACGGTGGGGGGAGCCAACAAAAAACGAGGATCACCTGGCACGGCATGAAAGGGGTAACTAAAGAAAGGGTGATTTATGCTTTCCTTACTGTCATGGGATTAATGGCATTTCTCTTCACGTGCCTTGTTGTCATTCTTCGGTTCCTTTCCCCCCCCTGTATTGCCTATCTCCTTCATTCTCGAATAT
>NC_051412.1:34089767-34089995 GCF_015228065.2 Penaeus monodon
CAGCATGCATGACCGTAACATATAAATAAATGTATGAGGGTGGGGTTTGGGGGGGGGAGGTGTCAGAGTGCATGAGTGAGTATACAATTTCCCGCATCATTTCCATCATCTCGTTATTCCTTTTTATCATTATTATCCCTATTACTTTGTACTCTGTGACCTTCTATTATATTATAAACCTTCCTCTAATTTTCTATCATCAAGTCCTCTCCTACAGTTGAACTACAA
>NC_051412.1:34090467-34090707 GCF_015228065.2 Penaeus monodon
GAGACTACAACCAACTTGTCAAGAGACATTGGGGCGCCGAGCAGGCAGGGCGTCCCTACGTCCGTGTTAATAAGGAAGTGCCCAGCAGCGGCACGAGAAACACGGATGCTCCGCGGTAGACTTCTCGGCAAGCGTTTAAGCCCGGCGCTCGACATGTCTTCTCGGAAAATAAGCGATCTCTTCCGACATTCCACGTTTTATGCGGCGCTGTTGAGCTTCATTTCCTCTCGCGGATAAAAT
>NC_051412.1:34090836-34091952 GCF_015228065.2 Penaeus monodon
TGTTGAGAAAGGCGGATAAACTAGGAGATAAAGGGAGAGAAAGAGAGTGATGTAGAGAATGGAAGGGAACCTATATATATAGATATATCAGTTAACTGACAGCGGTTGAAACAAGCTGACAGACTCTAGCCGTTGGCCATGTAACCAAGAGACATACAGAATAGAGCTGGGAAGTGATAAAGGTAACTGCAATCGAACATGTCTGAATCGCTGGATATTCAGATTTCATCCAGACCCAGTTTTAAATATAGGTATCATTTGTAATACAGACAAGAACTGATAAACAAACTTATGTAAAGAATTATGATGAGTGATTTACCCCGCCAGTCACGAATTTAGACCCGTTGTAACCCCCAAGAATCATTAACCTGCTGACAGCGTATTTCCAGACAGTGTTTGGCAAAGTCTGCAGTTCTATTTCGATCAACCTCATCAGTCCTTGGGGACCTGACGGACAAAGTGGAACTATCAGATTCATATCATTTTGCCTTTAGGTACAGGATAAATACAGCACATGAAAGCGGATTCACAGGCGTCCCTATGGTGGTCTCGAACAACACAGCCCCGATATCCTTGAGAGATTACATAAGGAAACATGAATAAAGGCGAAAACGGTTTCGCAAGAGCACTGCTGCAACGATGGCGTAAAGAGCCCCAGAGACAGTTTCCGTGAAGAAACTTGATTAATCGGAGTCTGAAGGATGGTTTAATTAAGAATATAGTCTGGTAAACAAAGACGCATCACTTTGAGAATAAAACAAAAGTACTAATCTCTTGTTGCATCAGTTCCGTGGCTACTGAATTTGCACAGGGGAAAATCTTTAATTCCTGTTATGAGTAAGAAGCAAAATCAAACCACTGCTTTTGTATTCAAACAACCACAAAGGAAGGTTAGATATCAAAGCATATTCTAAATATCCCTCATCATATGTCACACAATAGTCCACATTCCATTTACTGTGAAGTTAACCTACGTCATAACACAAGATATTGTCAAAATTAGTACCACTGACTTCTTACACAGTACAAATGTACAAATTTAACTCTAGAAATAAAGGTGTTGATTAGTAGATTGTTACACGTAAACGCTGAGCGTTTTTCGTATTTTATCAGTCT
>NC_051412.1:34092534-34093009 GCF_015228065.2 Penaeus monodon
ATGTAAACCGTCGGTTCCACAAACTGACTAAGCGTGAATCAAACTTAGAAAATAGTTGATATCTGACAGCTGATGTCCTCAAGGATTCCTCATACTCAGTTGCGAACTCAGACATGCCTTGCTTAGAACACCAGACCCTGTCAAGACCCGTGGCAGAAAGTGTAGCAGGAAATGAGAGGTGAGTCAATTTCCCTGTAACGAGGAAATAAAATTTATGTAAAACAAATATCTACACTGATCACTGTTCGTATGTTCATCACATCGTTGCTAATATTGTTGATGCGTTGGACAGAAAGGATTACATTTTAAGAATATATATGCATAAAAAAAATAAATAAAATAAACAAGTCGGCTTAAGTACATCGAGAGGCATAATAAAATTTGTACATTACTCATAACGATGAACGATCCAATGCCTTTACGAACAACGGCCAGTCATGCGATTTTAGAATAACTTCCCATCCTTTGATATGCG
>NC_051412.1:34093337-34093457 GCF_015228065.2 Penaeus monodon
AGGACGAGACGCATCTTCCTTGACGACAAGCCAGCCAAGTGAAGTGGAAGGCTGCAATTCTTGGTACAGATGGGCTTGTGACTCAACTGTGTTCGTCGGGGATAACTGTGTTTGTGTACG
>NC_051412.1:34093486-34094035 GCF_015228065.2 Penaeus monodon
CGTAAAACTCACTCAAACGTGATAAAGAAAATCAACGGTTATAAAAGAGAGCATTCCAGATTGAAACACTTTAATACAGAAACATGTACCACTAACCATTCAAGAACATTACTAACGACCACCACTAATGACCTCAAACACTCAAGGCTGAAACACTCCCACCCTTCCCCCCGAGCCAAACCCTTGCCCCTCCTCTATCACACTACAGACCCAACACTAAACCCATGGCAGTGAGGAGGTTCATGGGGGTACCGTCGGGAACAACTGAACAATTTTACTATTAAGGAAACACTTACCCTAGCGTGTTGAGGATGTGAAATTGTACCACCAAGGAGGTCGTGTGCTTTTTTGGTTGTTTTACGTGGCTGGTAGTCTTTTTATTCATATATCCTTCTTTTTTTTATATATTTCTATCTTTCGATTCCCTTATCCTTTACACGGATATACGCTCAGCATGCATAGTGGTGAGTATAATAGCAATCTCCCAACTTCGTATTTTACTGTCAGTAAATATAGGTGTAGATATGAGCTATGAAGACAGAAAAAAGC
>NC_051412.1:34095036-34096293 GCF_015228065.2 Penaeus monodon
TCCCTGCTCTTCTATTTTTGTCTCTCCTCCTCCTTTTCCTCGTATTGTTTCTCGTTTTTATCCAATATTCTGTTACCAAATATTCAAATCAGATAAGATAAAGATCTTTCTCTCTTCTCTCTGCTACAGCTTCTTCCCCTTCTTATCATCATCTTCATCTATGTCTTTTTTTATCTTCCCCTCCTTCCTCCTTTTTTTCATTCTTTCTCCCCTTTTCTTCCCTTCATTCTCCCTCTTCATTTCGTCTCTCCTTTCTCCATTTTTCACCTCTTTTTTCTTTTCTTTCTTCTTTAATCATAAAATCTCTTTTCTTGAACATCAGAAATCATCAGAAATTCTCAACATAGTTAGTTTGACTGATTAGGGTATTTATCGATAAGCATGAATATATTAATTTTTATCTGTAAAAAAAAAATGCATATTCATAACTACGATGATGCTAATTATTATTATGTACGTGTAGACATAGCATTTACTTAAGCATGATAACATCCTTTGTTTCTGTGTAAATATGCATGTTAAATATCATGATAATATTGTGTATTTGTGACTATGGAAGGATGATAATACTATTAATCTATTTGTAAATATGAAAACTTTGTTCATTAATTCTTATCATATAAAACAGGTAGTACTAGTGAAAATACAAAAATGGAAGTAGTAGAAATAAGTAAATGGACAGAAAGATAAACGAGGATAAAGAGACAGGAATAGAAGTTAAGAAAAAAGAGTAAGTTAAACAGGTAGAAAGAGAAGAGAAAAGGGGGGGGAAATACGAAAAGAAAATAGAGAGAGAGAGAGAGCGAAAAAAAAAAAAAAGAGAAGAAAGAATTAAAAAGTGGTAAAACGAGATAGAAAAGAAAAAAGAGGCAAAGGTTTAGACAGAAGGAGAAAAAAAGAGAGTTTGCGAGAAAAGATATGGGAAGAGAAAGATATAAATACAATGAAAAGAAAAGAGATACGTAAAGAGAAAGAGAAGAAAGATCTAAAATGAAAAACAAATGTAAGGATAAAAAAGCCAAACAAAAAGGTAAAAGCAGAGACAGAAAAGCGAGGGAGATATGTAAGAAGGGAAGAGTGAGACAGAGAAAAAAAAAAGAAAATGCAGAAAAGAAACAGCGAACGACAGAAAGAGAAAAAAAAGAGACTTAAAAAAGGAAAAAGAGAGAAAATAAAGAGCTAGATTCCACAGAAGCAAAAAGTAAATAGAGATAGGAAGGAGAGAGAAAGAGACAAAGCGAAAAGAGAAAAAAAGGG
>NC_051412.1:34096564-34096689 GCF_015228065.2 Penaeus monodon
CGGGAGACAAAGAGCAACATGCAGTGATGACAAGGACACGACTCCGTTGGCGAGACTGCATTGCTTAGGAAATACCGAAGATGTTTAGTGTGATGATGATGTTAATAGTGACCTCATCGATGATA
>NC_051412.1:34097222-34097405 GCF_015228065.2 Penaeus monodon
CATAAATAAAATAAATAGAATTGCGGGGAAAAAGTGTTTCTTTCTATATTCTAATATTTTGAGAAATATATATGTCTTATTTTTTATGAAATGTTTACAAATGAAAACAATATTAATAAATGATATTGATTTACGAGAAATGTAAGCATATTTTTGAAAGAAGCATCAATAATTATGTCTCAG
>NC_051412.1:34097458-34097717 GCF_015228065.2 Penaeus monodon
GATACATATCCTTTCTAATCTATATTTGATAGAATTCTAATTTGCATAATTCTTTTGAAACTGGTCTGATGTAAAAAGCCTTTTTTTCTCTTTTTTTTCATGAATCCATGATATGCAATCTTATCTCCATTCTTGTCGAGCATTTTATTTTCATTCTGGTAGGAATTCTGACGTAGAAAACTGTCATGCAATTTAATTTACCTTTCTATTAAACTCACTCATCTGTCCATTCTGAATGCCTCACGTATGTCATTATTAG
>NC_051412.1:34097776-34098085 GCF_015228065.2 Penaeus monodon
GTACCATGCATCCCAATCCCATCCCGTCCGTGTTCCCTGTCATGCACTCTGACATCTCCATAATTCCAGTTCATGAAGCCATCCAGTCTGTTCGTCGATTAAACAGAATTCACGAGTTATTTTTTGCCATTTTTTGCGAGCAAGATTTGCCATATCAATTACTCCTCTGATGAAGGATTATCTGCACAGAGGCAATGAAACGTAATGAGAGGTGAGCTTTTGTCTTGCATTTCTCTTTTACTTTGGCAAAAGGAATTTCCTTTGAGGGAGTGGAAAGGTTTTGAGATATCATGACAATTCCCCTTGTGG
>NC_051412.1:34098492-34098899 GCF_015228065.2 Penaeus monodon
AGAGATCCAAAGGAAAGAGCGAATTGCCTCATTTCACATTTTCAAAATCCGTCCACGTTGAAAGCAAATACAATTTTCTCTCCATCCTTGCCCCGTGTTTATTCTTTTTAAAAAATATTTCAGTAGTAATATCATCACTGCAACATTTCATTTCCGTCGAGAGCCTTTATATCAGACTGACTATAAACAACGTGATTAAAATTATAGATAATCCCTGTGGACTCCCCGAGGCGTTCCGACAGATATGATGATAAAGTCTATGTGTTCGTCATTTTCACAGGTGAGAGCGAGGTTGATGTGGTAATGCGTTTGTGTTGCTCGGTGATGACAGCAACTGCAGGAGAACTCCAGGTCACTCTTCTTAGGGGGGGGGGGACCAACGAGATTACGAGATTCACAGAGAGACC
>NC_051412.1:34099188-34099651 GCF_015228065.2 Penaeus monodon
CATTCAGTAACAGGCGTAGTATATCTTCAGTGTTTTTATATGAAGAATTAGCAAGAATACAAAGATTCTGGAGGGATGGTGAACAATTTCAGAGCACATGTATGAGTGTGTTTTGCGACAAAGCCAGATCGCCTCGCATATATATAAAAGAAAAGCCGAAACGTAATCGAGATTGCTTTGCAACGCGTTACAAAGAAAAGAAACGAAAGGAAAATATTCTCTTATTTAACTTGCTCTCTGGGCTGCTGAGAGTATATTGATTACAAAACTAATTTGTATAATTGTTTCGCTTCGCTTACTGCCATTCACTTAATCACAGTCAATCAGGTATTTTTCGTTTCTCTTTTTATCCTCTTCTTTTCCCAATGAAACGGAAAAGAATAAGGTTTTTGAAACGGCAAAAGATATTTTATCATTTCACACTCTTTTTTCTGCACTTTTCTACCACTCACACACAGCGCAC
>NC_051412.1:34102301-34102506 GCF_015228065.2 Penaeus monodon
ATCAGGAGAGCTTGAATTGGATACACCGATGAAATGCAGTTATGATCGGCCAATCCCTTTGGCAAATGTGAGAATAATCGTTTTCCATAATCCGAGTGTGATTCCTTTGGCTTTGAGCCATCGAGCTTTCTTGGTGTGGCGGGATTAGGGGACTGGAATACGGATTGGCGATTAGTTGTTATGTGTGGCTGTCGGAAGCTCTAAA
>NC_051412.1:34104573-34104710 GCF_015228065.2 Penaeus monodon
TTGGTCCCCTTCCTTACTCCAATGGATACAGGTACATCCTCGCCTGTGGCGAAAGATTTAAAAGATGGCCGGAAGCAATTCCTCTTGTTGACATTCATGCTGATACTGTAGCACGAGCCTTTATTGCTGGTTGGGTA
>NC_051412.1:34106925-34107074 GCF_015228065.2 Penaeus monodon
AACACTCCTACAATGCCAACTGTCAGTGACTCAAACAGCATAATGATAAAGGTCCTTTATTCTTAATTATCACTAATCCATAATGGCATCCGAGGACAGCATTGCAAAGTGAGACTTAATAACGCAATTCCTCATTTTCTTATATTTCC
>NC_051412.1:34107141-34107293 GCF_015228065.2 Penaeus monodon
ATTAACATCTGTTTTCATTAAAGTGTGTATTACGCTCTACGTGTATAGTAAAAATAATGATCTAGATAATGAGATTAATGGTTGTCAAAAGATTAATTTAGAAATCAACCAAAAGAGTTGTTGATCTGATCATTACTTTACCTTATTTCCGA
>NC_051412.1:34107404-34107513 GCF_015228065.2 Penaeus monodon
TTTGACTAATATGTCCGCACCGCCAAAGTGTCATGAGAAAATTTGCATACCTGACGTGGCATCGAAGACACACCATTAGTCGAGACAGGTGGACGAGAGGGGGTATATT
>NC_051412.1:34107552-34107630 GCF_015228065.2 Penaeus monodon
TAAGTGGCACTCCGATTGACACCTTTTGCAATACGGAAAATATAGGGAGGGGAGAGATTTCGAAGGATGAACAAAGGG
>NC_051412.1:34108057-34108218 GCF_015228065.2 Penaeus monodon
TCATATTATTTTTCCGAATGATGAATCCGCTCTCGGACTTATTACGTGTCATTCACATTCGAACGGTCATTAAATTTTCGATTAGATTAATCAAAACTGAATCTTGACCGAGGAGAGCGCCAGGAGGAATCTGCCTGCACTACCATTCCATATATTTTCAG
>NC_051412.1:34108281-34108453 GCF_015228065.2 Penaeus monodon
CAAAGAGGGTATTGTTTGAAACATTTAGTAATGAATATATTCAGTAAAAAATTTGTAGCCATCCGCCAGTATCATTTTTCATCGTCATCATTAATATATAGTGGTAGTATTATTGTTGTCAAAAATCTATTTCACATATTGTTAGCATTTTTTTTCTTTACCAACAAATCCC
>NC_051412.1:34110552-34110628 GCF_015228065.2 Penaeus monodon
CTATTATCAATTATCGTGACCATATATAAAACAATAAAATGTCCATACACTATAGATCCAAGGGTAAAATGTGGAC
>NC_051412.1:34111329-34111585 GCF_015228065.2 Penaeus monodon
TTGAGAGATGCTCATGACCTAATCTCATGACCCAATCCTTTCGAGGCTAATACCACACGGGGTCAGAGAAGACTATCCGAGGGTCACCAGCATCCCATCGAGATAGATCTTTCCTGGAGATAAGATGATGCTCCTCTCGGGCGTGTGCAGACGATGAGCGACGGCGAGTGTTTAGAGATTTGAATATTTAAGAAGATGCCAGATGAGATACTCGGTCGGAGCGAGATGGAGAGAGAAATAGCGAGAGGTCATGCTG
>NC_051412.1:34111727-34111817 GCF_015228065.2 Penaeus monodon
CTCCCTATCTCCTACATTCACTCTCCCTCCTTCACTCTCTTTTTCTGTCTCTCCCCATCCGGCTCTCCATATCCCTCATTTTCTTAGTAC
>NC_051412.1:34111877-34112288 GCF_015228065.2 Penaeus monodon
GAGTGAGAACGAGAAAAAAAAAATGTCTAGGGAGACAGAAAATCACACGCATCGTCAACTTCTTTTTTTCCAAGGAGCACGACAGAGGAAATTCCCGGTCGAGGCATTGTCTTCGTGATGACCCGAGGCCGAGCTGGCGAAGGAGGAGGCACTGGGAGGAGGAGCTTCGTCGACGGGTGGTGGTGGGGGAGGGGTGGGGTTGATGGAGGGGGATAGGGGAGGGGGATGTTGGGGCAAGGTAGGGTGAGGATTAAGGGAAGGTGGGAGCGGGGAAAGGGTGGGAGGTTGGGCTGCGGGGAGGGGGTGTTGAGGAAGAAAAATGGGGCGGAGGAAAGGTGGGGAGACAGAGAGGAAAGGATGGGGAGAAGGGAGGGAGGGAGACAGAGAGGAAAAAAATATGGAGGATGGTGG
>NC_051412.1:34112429-34112583 GCF_015228065.2 Penaeus monodon
GAAATGTGCAAGATATACTCATACACCAAATTGCACTGAAAGAAGAGCAGAAGGAAGAGAAACGTCGACACCAAGGAACTCTAAGCAAATGTTTTCTTTTCTTCAGAGACAAACCAGAGATCTTGTACAATAACTAAGACTCCACATGATCCAC
>NC_051412.1:34112946-34113350 GCF_015228065.2 Penaeus monodon
TGTGAATCATTAGTCCATGAAAGAAAAAGGGGAGAAGAATGAGGTCAGGTCAAATGTAAGGTCACGATCGCTCCATTGCTCGGCTGATCATCATGCAACAGGTCACACATCATCGAATACGAAATCGAATCATTACGCGGATATGAAGGCGAATAGATCATACGAGGGTGATGATTATATTCTTGAAGATTCACTTATAAAAGGTACAAAGGGACTTACATATCTAGTGTTGAGGGAGAAGGGTTTACTTGCGTGAGGCAGAGTGACCTACTGTGTAATGGAAATGAAATAACACATTTTATTTTGCAAACAAGATTTACGTGGAAGAGGATGTATATGCAAACAAAGGACAAAGAATTACGAGGGATTTCCTCTTTGGGTAAGCACTCGTAACAGCACTGGAA
>NC_051412.1:34113930-34114348 GCF_015228065.2 Penaeus monodon
TCTCTACTTTTCATTAAGCACTGATAGAGTAAATACTAAAAGAATAAACACATGTTTATGTACAGTAAGATGACTATGCACACATGTCGAGTGCAAGAAATAAAAGATTACAGTTCCTTTCTTTTCTTTCATAGATTCAAGAAAAATAATTATTGTAACAAGATGACTTCGCACATTTGTAACAAAACTGGAATGGAAAAAAAGGGAAAAAGATGTTTTTTTATTTAAATCTCAAGAATTTAAAGGTGGACTACGAGGAATGTGTATATTTACAACATAATGGGGACGGTGATATATGTTGTATCATGGGAGAATTTTATTTTTGAAAGGTCTCATAAAAGTCATATTATGTAAATGAAATGTTTCTATATATACATATACATACATGTGCACTTCCACGGGGGTGCCTTATGACAAA
>NC_051412.1:34115349-34115773 GCF_015228065.2 Penaeus monodon
CTGGAGATTTGTCATGAGGCACCCCCGTGGAAGTGCACATGTATGTATATGTATATATAGAAACATTTCATTTACATAAAATGACTTTTATGAGACCTTTCAAAAATAAAATTCTCTCATGATAAAACATATATCACCGTCCCCATTATGTTGTAAATATACACATTCCTCGTAGTCCACCTTTAAATTCTTGAGATTTAAATAAAAAAACATCTTTTTCCCTTTTTTTTTCCATTCCAGTTTGTTACAAATGTGCGAAGTCATCTTGTTACAATAATTATTTTTCTTGAATCTATGAAAGAAAAAAAAGGGAACTGAAATCTTTTTTTTCTTGCACTCGACATGTGTGCATAGTCATCTTACTGAAACATAAACATGTGTTTATTCTTTTTAGTATTTACTCTATCTGTGCTTAATGAAAAGT
>NC_051412.1:34116401-34116501 GCF_015228065.2 Penaeus monodon
AATCTTGTTTGCAAAATAAAATGTGTTATTTCATTTCCATTACACAGTAGGTCACTCTACCTCACGCAAGTAAACCCTTCTCCCTCAACACTAGATATGT
>NC_051412.1:34117613-34117842 GCF_015228065.2 Penaeus monodon
AAAATAATTCAGTGAGGTTTCTTAAAAAAAAAATATTTGACAAGCAGAGTTCAAATATATACATAATTAAATTTTTAGTATATCATTAACAGAATACAGGCAGAATTAAAGTGCCCTGTTATCACCAGAAGAACATACGGTAAATAACTTTTCACATTATTGTAAAAAGAAATTTTACACTGGGGATGACTTTTATTCCCCGAATGATACAACTGCAATAAGAGATTGG
>NC_051412.1:34117896-34118108 GCF_015228065.2 Penaeus monodon
TGACTCTAATCCCAACTAATCAAATGAATAAAAAATCATTATTACTCTCCCAACAGTAAATTAGATAGCATAATTAATCCTCTATTGATAAAGACGAACAATGATAAAAGTGAATAATGGAAATAATTCTACGATAAAAAGGGAATTGATAACGATTTTGCAGAAACTATAAACTGCTATGGAATATTATCTAAGGCAGATGGACAGTATGT
>NC_051412.1:34118150-34118363 GCF_015228065.2 Penaeus monodon
GAATTTAGTGGGTTTTTATATATCTAATGTTCTATCCGTTTCTATTTTCATGTCGAGAATTACCGGCTCGCAAGCGTAACGTTCAACTGAAACAAAACAGAGAACAATATGTTTGAATAAATGTTTCTTTTCCTCAGTTTAATATTTGTGGATCTCCTCTTTGCGGTATCCGCTTTCAAAAGACAAAAAACATTCATGTTGGAGTCTGCCTCT
>NC_051412.1:34121622-34121850 GCF_015228065.2 Penaeus monodon
TTTTATAGCCCCTGAGCATAAGAACCAGATTACGAGGCACCTCCATCCAAGCGGTCTGCTCGCCCTGCCATCTATCGGCCGCCTCGCCAACCCGGGGTCCGGCAGGTGGCCCTCGGCAGCCAATTACTGCAGTACCTGTTTCTCCGCTGACCTCTGACCTCTGGTTGCTCGGCGGAGTAGGGATGCCTGGCCTAGTCTAGCCAACGCCTCGGCGGAATAAAGTAGGCG
>NC_051412.1:34122280-34122425 GCF_015228065.2 Penaeus monodon
AAAACAAATAAAACCCCCCGTTGTCAGAGCGTCCTCTCTGTGCCATGGCCGCGGGGGAAGCAGGGAACCAAGTCTTCTCGCCCAGTTTGCTTGCTCAGTTTACGTGTATCGTGCTCTATTTGTTTTTGTTTTTGCTCCTTGTTCG
>NC_051412.1:34122925-34123447 GCF_015228065.2 Penaeus monodon
TGTATAAACACGGTGTAGGTGTGTAGTGTACACAAAGAGTGCCATGACTAAGTAATCTTTTAAGGGTTATTTCACTTTGCACTTTCACACTGCATGGAAGAACAGATCAACGCCAATTATCTCCAGGCTATGCAACGTGCAAAAACAAAGTTCATTTACGTCCCGTGTTTCGCAGGTGAGAGGAAAATAGAAAATACGGGGAAATATGATTCAAAGGAAAGATAATTAAGAGATGTAATTACGAACGTATTCAATTAAAGGTTTGTCCTATTTGGTTTGTCTTTTTAGAATAATTCGTATCCCCTTTGTAATTCCATTTTTCTAAGCTATTTTTCTTCTCTCGTTTCTTCCCATCTTACTCTCTTTTTTCATCTTCTTTATCTCTTTTCATTCTCTTCTGTTCTCACCCTTTTTCCTTGTTTTATTGTTTTTGTTGTTTTTCCCCTTTGTTCTTCAAATTTGGTTATTCCCCCTATCTTATCGGGATCTCTCTCTTATTTACCTCTCCTTCTCATCTTCTTC
>NC_051412.1:34124437-34124582 GCF_015228065.2 Penaeus monodon
TAGCAGCGCAGAAGTACCGCCTATTTGGCTCAAGGGAAGGGGTCTAGTAAGAGGTTCCTTACAGTTTCTCAAGCAGCCTCCCTCGGTGTCCAGCGGCGCTCTCCTTTTGGACACAGGAGCCAAGGAAAGGAGGCAATTGTGTGCA
>NC_051412.1:34124666-34124795 GCF_015228065.2 Penaeus monodon
GAAAGGGTGTGTTTAAATGGAGGATTTATGTCTCGTTTGTTATTTTCTGTTCCTGTTTTGGTTGTCTGTCCGTCTGTTTAGTTTTTCCTTGTCCGTGGAGTTATGTCTTTATCTTTCTTGATTCTCCTT
>NC_051412.1:34126128-34126476 GCF_015228065.2 Penaeus monodon
ATGAATATGCAAGGAAATAGATAAATAGATGATTAATGAAGTTCATAAATAAGGCAAGAAAGTGACAAACTCTTCGAGAATCTACTCGCGAGACCTTTTCTCTTATTCACGCTCTTAAGCTGACAATCGAACGCTAGCATCGAGGTTTCGAACTGATACATACATATATAAAACCCGTTTTCTAAGCTATTTGGAGTATTTGTTCCGCTCCGCCGTTTTCTGTGACATTATCAAGAAATCGTGTTCGCATTCTGGGAACATTTGCAGAAAGGTGTTCGTGTGATACAAACATGTTTCAGACATGTTTGAGGAAAAGGGAGCTATTTATGATCAGTGATTGTTTTGTTT
>NC_051412.1:34128066-34128368 GCF_015228065.2 Penaeus monodon
ATATGATCACATCCTACACATTATTTACGGACCAACACCGCCCGACCCACTCGAGAAAAAATCACCCGGAATTTTCCCGAGAAATAGATCTCTACTGCATGAATGTCATATATTTTCATGACCTTTTTTCCTGTTAACTTAATATCATTCAGAACAAAGGACTCGCCACGTGATGGTATTCGGTCACAGTCCGGGAATGTTTACCATTTACCAATACTTATCGATGAGAATTCTGGATGAATGTGACTCATATTTGAGTTGGGTGAACTGTTTTTTCCTGCCAAAGAGAAAATTGCGTTGTG
>NC_051412.1:34129397-34129966 GCF_015228065.2 Penaeus monodon
GAGCAATGTATAATAGAAAAAGAAATTCTTAATCTTTATAATATAAACATTAAATTAGCTATCAAGTGATATATTGTGCCATTTTGATACTATCACGTATTTTCTGAAAATATGAGTAGATTTTGAAACATAGAGAAACACGAACAGTTGACTAAAGAACATATCAACTGGGTATTGTGTTTGTTTGTCTTAAGAGGAACTTTTATTAGTGAAATACCAAAGGGATCTTGATCTCGATAGAATTTTTATATTAAAAAGATATATATCTCAATAACAACAGGAAATAATTAGTGAAAACCCTATTTCATTCTTAAAGTATCTTATTAAGAATAATTATTTCATCATATATCACAACTTCCTAAAAAGAAGCTGCAAATAATGATCTTATCAAAGCTTCCTTTATTGGCAACTTAAGTTCAGTACCCAATAATATAATTGCAATTGCACTTTCTAGAACAGATGCCGGAAGTTTTAAAACAGTATGAGAACAAAAACATATATTTCTGTATAAATCCTATATAATGCTAATCAGAGAGTATGACCTCGTGATTCATGCGGGATCGATTTGC
>NC_051412.1:34130357-34131429 GCF_015228065.2 Penaeus monodon
TTCTTTCATTATTTTCTCCTTTCCGCTCCCCCTCCTCCCCCCATACTTCACACCCCCTCTTTCTCCCCCCCCCCACCAACCACCCCTCCGTCACACCCTTCCCGCCAAATTACTTGTCATTGCCTCATCAACCGTTTTAATTACGTTTCACACTCTTTCAAATCTTTTCATTGGGATCTCGCGTCTTTATCAATCGCGCTTCTCCCCCTCTCCCTCCCCGCCCTTACCCCTACCCTGCTCCTCTTCCCCCCCCCTCTTCCCCCTCTTCCCCTCATCCCCTTCCCCCTCTTCCCCCTCGTCCCCTCCCCGTCCCCTCGTCCCCTCGTCCCCTCTTCCCCCTCTTTTACACACTGTAAAAACTCGACTGAATACGAGGAAGCCCGACGCTTTCGCAGCTTCTTTTGTTCTCAGATTTGCTCCTCATCAACACCGAATAAGACTCATCTCCCCTCTCTCACCTCCCCCCCCCCCTCGATCCCCTCGACCCCCCTTCCCTCATCTCCCCCCTCCTTCACCTCCTCTTTCTTTCTCCTTTACCTCCCCTCTCTTTCCCCTCGACCCCCTCCCTCACCCCCCTCTTTCCCCTCTTTCCCCTCTTTCCCCTCCCTCACCCCCTCTTTCCCCTCTTTCCCCTCCCTCACCCCCTCTTTCCCCTCCCTCGCCCCCCTCCTCCCCCCCTCTTTCCCCCTGACCCCCCCCTCACCCCCTCTTTCCCGCTCCCCCCTCCCTCACCCCTCTTTCCCCTCGACCCCCCTCCCTCACCCCCTCTTTCCCCTCAACCCCCTCCCTCACCCCCTTTTTCCCCTCGACCCCCTCCCTCACCCCCTCTTTCCCCTCGCCCCCTCCCTCCCCCCTCTGTCCCCCCTCGACCCCCCCTCCCTCCCCCCCTCTTTTTCCCCTCAAACCCCCCTCCTCACCCCCTCTTTCCCCTCACCCCCCTCCCTCACCTCCTCTCTCGTTCCCCTTTACCTCCCCTTTACACCCCCCCCCCCCCAACTTTCACTCCTTTTTTTTCTCCTTGTCTGTGTTTCTATCCCTTTTTTTTTTGTCTTCTTTTGCATGGTGTTTAATC
>NC_051412.1:34132404-34132880 GCF_015228065.2 Penaeus monodon
TTTTCTTTTCCCCTATTTTTTTCCCCCTTCCTTTTCCCTTTCCCCCAAAATTTTCTCTTTCGCCCCTTTTTTTCCACCCTTCCCTTTTACCCCCCCTTTTTCCTTTCCCCCCTTCCCCCCTTCCCTCCCTCCCCCTCCCCTTCTTCCCCCTTTTTCCCCCCTTCCTCTCCCCCTCTCCTACTTCCCCTTCTTATCTCCCCTTCCCTTTTCTTCCTCCCCTCCCCCTCCTCTCCCCTTTGGGGGGCCCCCCCTTCCCGCCCCCACTTTTTCTCCCCCCCCCCCCCTCCCCCCCCCCCCCCCCTTCCTCCCCCCCTCCCCCCCTCCCTCCCCCTCCCCTTTTTCCCCTTTTCCCTTTCTCCCCCCCCCCAACAGCCCCCTTCCCTATCCCCCCTCAAATTCTCCTCATTTCAGCTCTTATTATTTTGGTGTTTAACAAAAAGTTAAAACGTATCAAAATCTCGATGCGGAGTAAGGAG
>NC_051412.1:34132954-34133313 GCF_015228065.2 Penaeus monodon
CTAAGCGAAAAAAGGGGGAGGGGCGTAACCCAAAAGGGGGGAGGAGGGGGCCCTGAAGGCAAGGGGAGAAAAGGAGGGTTCAAAGGAGGAGGGGGAAGAGGAAGGAAGAAAGAGGGTTAGGAAAAAGGAAAAAATGGGATGTAAGAGGAGGAAAAAGAGGGAGGGAGAAGGAACAAGGAAGAGGGAGGAGGTAGGAGCACGAAGAGGAAGGGAAGACAAAGAGGTTTAAAGGGGCTATTTCCCAGGATGGCGGAGCGACTAAAAAGGAAAGGAGGGCTAAATGCAGGGCGGGGAAAGGGGGGGGAAGAGGGGTGCGGCGGGTGCTGCGGAAGGGGGGGTGAGCTCTCTCTCTCTCCTTG
>NC_051412.1:34133823-34134033 GCF_015228065.2 Penaeus monodon
AAATATATTTTAAAATTAAAATTTAACACTTTCTAAAAAGATTGTTTTGAAGGCATCAAAGGCGGGTTCGTAAAAAAGGGAAAAACGGGAAAAAGGGAAAGGAGGTTAAAGAGAAGAAATCGGGGCACCTTTTGGGCTTTTAAAAGGAGGAAGAGGGAGAAGGGAAAGGGAAGGCGGAATTACGGAGGGGGAAAGGGGGGGAAAATTGAT
>NC_051412.1:34134321-34134389 GCF_015228065.2 Penaeus monodon
GGCAAAAATAGGAGTAAGGTGGAGAAGAGAAAGAAAGGGAGAAAAGAGACTATGCTATACATGGAATA
>NC_051412.1:34134448-34135018 GCF_015228065.2 Penaeus monodon
CTGGATGAGAATAGGGATTAGATGTAAAAAATGAAAGATGAGGCAAAGAGAAGGAAGCGAAAAAATGAAGCTCTAATAATAAGCAAAATTTAATTAAACAAAATACGAATATATAAACCATTTTACGAAGAGATGATGATATGAGAATATTATCCTAGAAAATTGCCAAAGAACTTAATAATTCTCCCCTCTCCAGCAAGATATAATACTTTAATTTAATCTAATCACTCTCTTTTTTTCACAAATGACAAAGCCCATCATTTTTCCATTTAATTACACCTACCATTCAAAATACCATTATTCACTTACAAACTTACACTTACAAATCTTCCCAACTGCTTACTTACCGAAGTTATTTATTCACTAACAATATCCTTTTGCCAAAGACTGTTTCCCCATACTAGTTATCATCATTATGAATATTAACGAAGAAATCTGTTCACTCAATACTGTTACGTTACTACATTTTCCTGCCTTCCCTTGTTCGATTTTCTGGCACCTTAATCATGCTTCTTGGCACTCGTATATTATGGAATGAAGAACAGCCTCTATAGCCAAACCTTATCAACC
>NC_051412.1:34136043-34136536 GCF_015228065.2 Penaeus monodon
GAAATTCGCATTAATTAAGTCTTACTGATTTTCAGTTGTGTGCCCAAATAAAAGTTTTTTTTCGACCTCCCTTCCTCCATTATTCATAAATCGCTCTGATAACTTTTTCTCTCTTTCATTCCTGTTCCTCTTCCCCTCTTCTGTTTTTTTCTCCTTTCTTCATTTTCTCCGTCTGTGCCTTTTTTTTATCTCCTATCATCTTCTGTCATTCCTCTAAGTTTTCTATTTTCCTCATCTCACCTCATTCCCCTTCTTTATTTCAATTTTCGTCTCTCTCCTCCCTTCTTCGTTCATCTGTCTATTTCTATCACTTCTATCTTCCTATCCTCTCTTTTCTTCCCCTTTTCCTCTCTTCCCTTAGCCACCAACAACACAGCTAATGACAGTCATAACAGGACTGTCATTGCCTTTCCCCTCTTGTTCGTTTCCCCTCTCGCTCCTCTCCCTTTTTCTTTCATTTTCTTTCATTTTCTTCCTTTTTCGATCGTTTGCC
>NC_051412.1:34136611-34136766 GCF_015228065.2 Penaeus monodon
TACCTTCTATCTCCCTTCTCTTTTTTTTATTTTTCTCCCCTCTTTAACCCCTCTTTTCCCCTCTCTCTTTCGCTCCTCTTCCTACTCTTTCTTCGTACTTCTTGTTCTCGTCCATTCTAAATTTCCTTCTTCAGTTTCCCTCCTCCCTCTTCCTC
>NC_051412.1:34137115-34137250 GCF_015228065.2 Penaeus monodon
CATCCATTCTCCCTCTGCCACCCTTTCTCCCTCCCTTCTACCTCCCCTTTCCCTTCCTTCCCCTTCCCTCCCCTCCCCTCGTCCTCCCCGCGCCCTCCCCTCGCGGAGCCATGACTGTGAAATTGCGAGTTGTGT
>NC_051412.1:34137405-34137472 GCF_015228065.2 Penaeus monodon
GGCACAACAGATGACCCGACCCTGCTTATTGGTGGATGGCTTCGGAGCTGGACCTCTGGTGTGTGTC
>NC_051412.1:34137641-34137963 GCF_015228065.2 Penaeus monodon
TTATGTGTATGTGCCTATGTATGGTTATACTTATTCTACTAGTTTATTTGAGATAAACTGACTTTAAAACTAGTAAGCAAAAACCGAAGGCCACGCCCCTTCAGCGGAGCGCGTGGCCCCAGCACCGCGAGGCAAGATGGAAATCGGAATCATCCTCGGCCTAATAACAATGGGATAGACCCGCCCCTTTCCCCTCCCACCCCAACGCCCCCGCCCATCCCTTTCGCCCTAGTCCTAGCCTCGGCCACGTAACCCCAACCATACGGCTCCCACTGTCCCTCATCCCCAATATTTCCCAACTCTCTTCCCCACCCTTACCGAT
>NC_051412.1:34138278-34138510 GCF_015228065.2 Penaeus monodon
ATAAGATGTTAATATACGTGGAGCTGGTAATGGATGTAGCGCTATTAATCAGCTGATTGTGACTGGCAGGAGATGGTAATATATCGGAGGATCATGCGACCCTCTGCACGTGGGCCCCAACTTTACCCCCCTCCTCAATACCCTCCCCTCCCTCTCCCCCTTTCCGTCTCCCTCCTTCCCGTTAATCCTCTCTTTTGGTTATTCCCTCTTCCTCTCCCACCAAATTTTTGAC
>NC_051412.1:34139940-34140024 GCF_015228065.2 Penaeus monodon
CACAACAGGTCATCACTCCTCCACGGTCATTACAAATAAGAAAGATAAAGGAACAGGGGGAAAGGGGGGGTGAGGGAAGATTTC
>NC_051412.1:34140066-34140313 GCF_015228065.2 Penaeus monodon
GGATGAGTTTAACGAGGAGAACAGGATTATGGAAACGGAAATAATGGTCATATTAATGCACATAATATCTAGTCTATGACCTTACTCATATCAGTGCCGCGTTTGGCCAGATGTTTACAGGTCACGAGAGGTCACCGAGGGGATGCCAGGGCTGGATTCGGTGGGAGTTTTTAAAGGCCTATTTTTCCCATGTTTTTTCAGTGATGGGAAAACAGGGGACTGTCGTGTAGGAGGATAAAGGTAAAAT
>NC_051412.1:34140614-34140781 GCF_015228065.2 Penaeus monodon
AAGACACGGGCAAAGGGCGCCATCTAGGCTCTGTTGCGATTTTTTTGTCCACGGAGGGAATCTAGGCATCCCTTTGTACAGCTTCATCGAGCTGTCCTCGTACATGGGTGCACTCCAGTGTGTGTGTGCACGGGCATGAGTGTCCAAAGTTTTATTCCTCTGGCGCC
>NC_051412.1:34141996-34142154 GCF_015228065.2 Penaeus monodon
CATGAAGAAGGGTTTTGTAAGACTGTTCCATTTTGTGAACATCAGAAGAGTGGACGACAAAGCCCCTCAAAGAAAATAAAACTGGTATGTAGTGTCTTAGGATAACCCCCTCCCCCCTAGGGCAAAACACTCTTGGGACAAGAATCCTCCCCCCAAAA
>NC_051412.1:34142375-34142671 GCF_015228065.2 Penaeus monodon
GACAAAACCCTTGCACGGCAAAACCCCCGAGGACGAGAAATCGAAATGCCCTTAAGCCATAACCCTCGTGGGATGACACCCTACTTGGGACAAAAATGAATGAGACGAGAATCTCGTAGAACAACACCAAAAATGCCGTAGGACAAAACCGTTTAGGACAAGCTTTCTTAAAAACAAGGTCGCCATAGTAATAAGTCATATCTTTTTATTTTACCTCCGTGGGCCTTGTGTTCGTCCTGGGTATGACGTTAAACTACAACTGGCTATGGAGTTTCGACGTGGGATAATGAGGTTAC
>NC_051412.1:34142982-34143882 GCF_015228065.2 Penaeus monodon
GAGGGCGCCATCTAGGCTCTGTTCCGATTTTTTTTTTGTCCACGGAGGGAATCTAGGCATCCCTTTGTACAGCTTCCCCGTACATGGGTGCAGGGCGTTTGTGTGAGGGCGTTTGTATCCGGTTCCCTTTTCAAAAAGACGGATATGTGTTTTGACTTTCTGCTATTGCATATGGCTGTTATTTATCTGTGTCACTTGCACAGGTTGATTATACATATTTATAGGTCAGTGGGGCTCACCTTGAGGTAATTTTATCCCGTGGGGTTAAAATATACATGGCAGGTGGTAAATCTATAGTAACATGATTTGCTAATTCTGTGGATCTCACTATGAGGTACATACAGTGCAATGTACATGTTCCTGGTTTAAGTGTTTTGTGTATCTTTTGCAGAACCCGATTTTTAGTGTACCCATGCCAATTATACATGTTTCATGCTTCTCTTGTAAATAAGTGTCAGGCATACAAATAGATAATGGTGGAGCTCGCTAAATAATAGATAACAACGCAAAGTAAAACACATAACAAGTTAGCCAGCCAAAGAGAAACAGAAAACTAGGTAGTCAGCCAAAGAGAAAACATAACAAGGTAAGTAGCCAAACAGAAACAAATATTAATGTAGTAAGCCATAAAGAAACAGATAACCAGCCAAAGAGAAATACATAACGAGGTAGTCAACCACAGAGAAACAGATAACAAGTTAGTCAGCCAAAGAGAAACAGATGATAATAACAACTGATACTTCTAACCACAGAGGAGGCATTTGTTGACCTCACTTCATTAAACTCTAACACCTTTTTAAAACCCAGGTCAATAAAGGTCGTCTTAGTAATGACGAATACGAGTTTGGACGCCAAATGTTTGCACTTCTCTGTGGAATTTGAAACACATTTGTTTTTGTT
>NC_051412.1:34143974-34144310 GCF_015228065.2 Penaeus monodon
TTCTGTATATTGTTATCGCTAAGAGAGAGAAATATGTCCAATTAACCTATCAAAACAATCTACAGTGTCTTACTGCCAATTTCTAGTGAAATCTATCAAATAACTATTCTCTATTTCTCCTCGCATCTCGTTGATAGACTTAATCTATCTATTACCCTTTCAAAGGATTGCCCATGATGTCATATTTTCAAAATCCTGTTGCTTACATTTTAGTATTTCAATTTCGAAAGCAATCATTAACGATCTTCTAGTTTCAACTTAAGCTGCTTATATCTCTGATTTGATTTTTTGAATTTCAATCTTCAATTTGTTAGCGACGGTATTTACGACTTAACG
>NC_051412.1:34144651-34144759 GCF_015228065.2 Penaeus monodon
TCAAGCAACAGCAGCATCAAGAAAACAAACAAACCGAAGGCTTCTCCAGAAAACTGAAAAACGAAAAAATGGAAAATCAGACAATGTATCCCCGCTCTCCCCCCCCCC
>NC_051412.1:34144778-34144992 GCF_015228065.2 Penaeus monodon
TGTTTTTGAAACCTGAATTATTACAAGGGTATTGGACAGTATGTTGTCGTAGCTTCCCCGAGGACACATACCAGTGTTCCTCTTATGGGAATTCCGAAAAAGATGTCCCACCATTTGGAAATAATTGAGAAAATAAGCTTTGCGGGACAGGGGGGGCGAGAGACGTAAGGGGAGGGGGGGCGTTTGGCGCAGTTCGGCCGATCGCCTGAGTCGG
>NC_051412.1:34145035-34145116 GCF_015228065.2 Penaeus monodon
GTTGCTGGTTCCGGTGGTTGACGATTTGTTTTCGTCATTGGTACTGGTGGTAGTGTTGGTAGCTGTTGTAAATGATAGTTA
>NC_051412.1:34145275-34145677 GCF_015228065.2 Penaeus monodon
GCGCTTCTTTTTTATTTGTAAAAGGTTTATCGATCTCTGCTCCTAATTCTCCTTTTCTTTATGTTAATATATTTCGTGAAAATCAGAAAAAGTAAATATGTATAACAACTCTAATCATTACAGAATATCATTTAAATTTGCTAGTGAATTTACCTTGAAAATTTTCATTAAAGTTGTTTCGTTTTTCAAGTACATATCTGTTTTTAAACCTCTACTAATTATAGATTAAACGTGTTCACTTTGTGTGTGTTCTGGTCGCTACTTGTGCCCTCTGTTCTGACCTGACCTGACCCTGGAGATAATGTCAGTAGAGGTCAACTTTCTTTTGAAAGACGGAGGTCCAGGAAATTCACTAAAAATAGTCGTAAACTATTCTGAATCAATTCTCACACTTATATGAGA
>NC_051412.1:34146539-34146703 GCF_015228065.2 Penaeus monodon
TGTACTTGAAAATAATATAACTAAGTCTATGAACGATAATGATAGATTAAACGGAATCTTTTTAACTTTAAACAGAACGTCTACAGATACAAATGGAAATCAGATTCATTGTTTAAAATGAAATCACATGCACGCACATACACACGCCATGCACTTACTGGACG
>NC_051412.1:34146743-34147066 GCF_015228065.2 Penaeus monodon
AAGAATTGCGAAGATGATTCTTCTTCTTTTTAACATCTTTGATAATTTTAAATGCATAGATTTCATGCTCAATTTGTATACATTTTCACTGAGAGTCAATGTAAAATCTGCTGTTTCTACTGACTTATATTTGCACTTTGAAAATAATCTGACGGCAGAATGTTGACGTTTTCGCTTTCTTTTATAATATGGATGTGTAAATATTTGTTTACACATTGCGCACACAAACGCACATGAGGGCGTGTGCGTCAGCGTGTAGGTACAGCTCTGGACAGAAATAACTGGCGCACAGAGATGAAGGAGGGCGAGTTGTTACCGTGTTA
>NC_051412.1:34150348-34150943 GCF_015228065.2 Penaeus monodon
TTTAGACGTTGTCTTTCATTAAAAAAAAATCGATATGCTTAAGCAATAGTTTACAAACACGAACCAAACGTGACTTATTTGATTCGTAACAACTCTCGCATTCTCTCTTCTCCTTCCACCTTCATTCCATCCTTTCTCAACTCTTTTATTCCCTCTTTCTCTTATCCTTTATTTCCTCTTTTTCTCTATCTCTTTCCTTCTGTCCCCTTACTTTCGTCTCCTTTGCTTTGTTCTTCTCCCTGGCTCCTCCTTCATCCTCCCTTCCTCCCTTACCCCTTGTCCTCACTACTCCCGTAACCTCCATCTCGACCCCCTTGTTTTATCCCCTCTTCTCCCTCCCTTTACCCCCCTTCGTCTTTCTCTCAGTCTCTCTCTCTCTTCCATTCTCTCCCTCTTTACTCCCTCTTCTCCCTCCTTTCTACCCTCTTTCTCTCTTCCCCTCCCTCCCTTCCATCTACTTCCCTCCTCGCCCTCCGTTTTGTCCCCCTTAACCCTTTCCCCTCCTTCCCATTAAAACTCCCTTCCCCTCCCCACTCCTTCCTTCTAACCTTCTCATCCCTTTCCCTCCCTCTCATCTGCCCCTTACCCCCTTCCC
>NC_051412.1:34150986-34151535 GCF_015228065.2 Penaeus monodon
CCAAAACCCTCGCGGCAAAGTCTCGTAAAGTTTACTCAAACAACGGTCTTAAAGTATTGCGATCTACGGCCCTCGCTCCCAAGCCTCCGTTTAGAGACGATTAAAGATTTTGCATAGGAATTGGCGGTCCGTGGTCGTCGCCGGTCGTCATTACAGGCGGATCGATTGCCTCCGTCGGCCATAGCGGCGCGGAGATAAGACCAGAGATTGTGGTGGTCCGCCGCCATTCCCTGTCTCATCCGTCACAGTTTGTTGGCGGCCGGATTTCGCTTCCCCTCTTCGCATTTTAAGTGTGGGTTTAGCTCCTGAATATAAGAAAATATTCGAAAAAAAAGAGAGAGAATGAAACTAGTTCGGTTGTATCGGTCAAATGTAGATTATCTCGAAAGAAAGATGAGTTCTTTTATTAAGCTTCTGGTTCTTCCTGCGGCGATCTCCACCCTGATATGCTTTCGTTCGCATCCGCCTGGGTGTGACGGCGGCCTGTTAGAATTGATTTAATGTTTGCAATGTAGCATGTTGCAGGAATAGGTCTGGCGATAGAGTCTG
>NC_051412.1:34160588-34160789 GCF_015228065.2 Penaeus monodon
GCCTGAAATATGTCAATTCATCATATCCCATGCCAAAAGCAAGGGAAGTTCTCTGTTATTAAATGTTCAAACTGCAGCAAAAAGGCACATATTAAAATATTTCGTAGTTTTCATGCCTTTTGTCAGAGTCGGAGATTAAAATGAGGTCAAAAGCGACGCCGCATCATATCATAATGTAATTCTAGCTATCGTTGTAAAATG
>NC_051412.1:34161107-34161814 GCF_015228065.2 Penaeus monodon
AAGTGCAACTGCAATGATTGCGTTTTAGAATGTCGTGAAATATAAGGATAAAGTTTGTTTTTTGTAATGAGCTATCAGACTTTCACAACACATGTATATTTTATTTCTGTTTATAAATCTGCTTGCATTCGCCATCATATCGTGGTCTCGGCTTTTGCAAATATCTCTGCTGTCTTTATTCTCTAATATTATCATTAGTGTTGCTGTTGTTATTCTTAATTGCATTACTGTTGCTATCAAAATTACATGTCTTATCTACAGTGTGTTAAAATAGTTATTGATATAAAGTTCATCATCGAAAATATACGAGTGATTTCTATTGAATTTAATTATTTACATTACAGGGCGATAGTATTCACTTTAGTAAATGTGTATAATAATTCAGAATACATCATTACAATGTCTACCATTCATACTTTTATGTCCTCTGGCAGATTCATTTATACATATATATTAAATGTCACAAAATCACTTTAATACCCTTTTCAGTGAGTATCAAATATACATAAACAATAATGATAACACTATCTTGACAAAAGAAACAGGTTGTATAGTTTTGCAATTAATTACATACCTAAAGATATTTTCATCCGAAATGGGTAATTCACAGTCATATATATCAGTCTAGGTTGTTGTGACTCCTCTACTGTGCAATGTTATCTTATTTTTCCTGTGTAATTACATTGTGATAGTGCTTTTAACATGTC
>NC_051412.1:34161878-34163221 GCF_015228065.2 Penaeus monodon
GTCTTACTGAAGCAATGTTATTCATTTTATTTTGGTTCTTTATTTCACTGCGTTTGTCTTTCTCTCATCTTAAAGTGGGTATCATAATCTCGCTTGACCACTGCAGCCTTTCACCCTAATTATCTCGTGTGTATGATAACCCAAGATAAATGTTCACTTATTTATCCTAAAGTTCTTTTTTCTTAACTTGTTGTTGTTATCTTACTCTCTTCTTACTGCGGCTGTCTCATCTTGCTGTCTTATCTGAACCTAGCTATTTCATTTCACTACATCGTTGGTGAATACGACAACCCATTACCTAGACCCATATACTTATAATAAAGGGACTCTCTATTATAAGTGCTTGTCTTATTCCCCTTCTACCGTCGTGTCTTATCCTCCCCTTATACATTCTTATTTTACCCTCTTATCCTACTATAATCTTATCCTATCATTACCGTCCTATCTTATTCTCTTCTAACCGTCTTATATCCTCCTCTGTTCTATCTTACCCGCGTCTTATCGTCCGGTCTCACTACCCTATAACCGTCATGCCTTATTCTCTTTTTATAGTCCTATCCCATTCTCTCCCAATCGTCCTATCTTCTCTTCCAACCGTCGCATCCCATTCTCTTCCAACCGTCCTATCTTATTCTCTTTCATCCGTCCTATCCTATTCTCTTCCAGCCTTCCTGTCTCATTCGCACTGTAGCCCTTTCACTACCGTCCGTGTGTTAGCTGTAGCCCTTAGCGTCGACCTCCCCGTGAGTGTGATACCCGCCATGAGGACTCTCACCACAGCGAGCCGAAAACCCAACAGAGAGTGAAATCTGCAATCTTGGATACCTGGGACTTAACAGCCGTGCCTTGTGCCTCGTACGACCCGAGAATGAGGGTGTTGGAAACGGAGGGAGGGAGTCGTTTTGGGAGGAGAGGGGGTTGGAGGTGGTGGGAAGGGGGGTCGTAGGGGTCGTACGGGTCGTAGGGATGACAGGGCTTATTACAGAGCGGGGGGGGGGGGGGTTAAGTGGTCAATAAAGAGAGTCATAGGGTGTTGTGGATATTTGAAAGGGGTTATAAGGATGTCGTAGGCTGTTATAGAGGCTGTGTGTGGTTGTAAGGGGTCGTAGTGGATCGCAGCGGATTATATCAACCCTTAAGTAGTAATAAGTATAGTAAAAGGCGTAGTTGAGAGTCGAAAAGCCCTATAGATATTGTTAGGGTGTTGAAGAGAGGTCTTTGGGGTCGTAGAACCTCGTAGGTCGTCGCAGAGGATCGTAATAAGGGGCAGAACGGAAGGCAACAGTGCGTATGTAGGGGAATATATGGAGAGGAGGAAGAGAATGGGGGAGAGGTGGAGACTG
>NC_051412.1:34163260-34163443 GCF_015228065.2 Penaeus monodon
GTGGTTAGGGTGCATTACTTTCTGCTTGGGTGATTTTATGTTTCCTTATGAAATTTGCGGTGACCAGTGGATCTCGGGATCTTCTCTGTATCGCATTTTATGTCTCTCTGCACGATTGTGTTTATTCTTCTTTTTCTATTCATGTTTCTCTTCGATTTTCCTTTGTTCTGGTATTGATCGTGT
>NC_051412.1:34164245-34164451 GCF_015228065.2 Penaeus monodon
CTGCGTTGAATTAATGAATCCACAGTAAAAATACTGAATCTGATTAAGGCAAAAATACTTTCCAATTCAAAGTAGGACCACAAACTAGTATATAAAGCAACAGTGAGAGTTTTGTTTTTGTGCCTCATAATGCTTTTGTTGGAAATGGTGTATGTCCTGAATGTAAGTATGTGCTGATGTGTGGGGATTTTTTTTCCAAGCTAATG
>NC_051412.1:34165955-34166215 GCF_015228065.2 Penaeus monodon
TCATATGCCTAACCTTGTTGTTTCAAGGCCAATATCTCAATCTGAAATCGTCTCTACATTTCTCTCCCTCTTTTAATCCCAGATTTCTGTTCACTTCTCTTCTTTTATTATCGGACCTTTCCTCTCCCCTTTCATCTGTCTCTATCTCTCCAATCCTTAATCTGTCTTTTCTTTTCGCACCCTCATCCACACCTCGTGTTTTCTTTTTTTGTCTATTTTCTTTCTCTTCTTTTTCACTCTTCTCTGTCTGCTTCTCTTAT
>NC_051412.1:34166258-34166677 GCF_015228065.2 Penaeus monodon
ATTTCTCTCCCTGCCATCTTCCCCCTCCTTTCTCTCAAAACGTATCCTCCGCTTGATTAGTAGGATATACCCAAGTCCCTTTCTCTTCCTCCTCAGTTCCTCTCTTCCTCACCTTTCTCACTGTCCCTCTTTCTCTATCTGCCAAGTCCTTTCCTTTTCATCTTTTTCCCCTATCCCTTCACTTCCCCATCTTTCCCGATCTATCTCTTCACCATCATCATTTTCCCTCTCCTCTCTGCCCTCCATTCTCCTCCCCGTGGCTCATCCGTCCCTTTTCCCCTTCCTTCCCTATCCTTTCCTTCGCATCCCTCGCTTTCCCCTCCTTTCCTCCTCCTTCCCTGCAGATCCTTCCCCATTCCTTCCTTTTCCACCCTTCCCTTTCCCTTCCTTCCCCATCTCTTCCCTTTCCCCAGGTTAAG
>NC_051412.1:34166722-34166989 GCF_015228065.2 Penaeus monodon
TCCCCACTCTCCCCCAGCCTCCTCCGGGCCTGCAATGACGTTTATTCCATCAAAGGCTCCATACCTGCAATTCCAGCCATTCCTGGGATTCCAGTCATTCCCAGCACAAAGGGAGGCAGAGGAGACTAGCGACCCTGCACAGAGGCACAGAGAATTTCTGACTTTTTTTTTTCTTTTTTTCCTTTCTCATAACTCTAATGGAAAATGTGATGAAACTCAGAGCTCTGTCGCTGAGGGAATAGCTCTTGACTTGGACCTCTCTCTCTG
>NC_051412.1:34167015-34167100 GCF_015228065.2 Penaeus monodon
AAGGGGGGGAGCAGGAGGGAGCTTGTGTATAGAAATAGGATTTGAATTAAATAGTTATTACTAGCTACCTCAATTGAGTTTGAGA
>NC_051412.1:34169528-34169680 GCF_015228065.2 Penaeus monodon
GAGTAGAAAAAAAATAAACAGCATAAATTCCCATGACACTTTCCTTTCATTAGATAAAATGAGCCATTTTTCCCAAACACACAACACATACAGTTGCATAAAATCCTGTGTAGGCACCCACCCACACACAAAACACCTAACTACGTGCGTGC
>NC_051412.1:34169772-34169983 GCF_015228065.2 Penaeus monodon
AATTATGTCTGAATGTGTCATTTCGTTTGTGCAAGGGTAGAGAGGAGGATTATGCGTGTAATTGACCATGTGCGTGTCTCTATCAAAAAGTAATACTAACGTATTCTCGTGTTGAGACTTTATATCACGCTTTTATCATGTGAACAGGTTTCTCCTTCCAGCATAGATCTCTTTCAGATTTAATTACACCATCAGATCAAGGTTGGATTAA
>NC_051412.1:34170989-34171067 GCF_015228065.2 Penaeus monodon
TTTTATGCATTTCTATTATTCATGCTGTCAGTAATTTGTTATTATGCAAGGAGCTATCTCATCCTCAACAGTAATATG
>NC_051412.1:34171123-34171697 GCF_015228065.2 Penaeus monodon
GGCATACGTGAAGACATTTTAAAGTGAAAAGAGTTGTGGTCGATGCACTCATAGCACACTCTTCTCTCTATGTGTACGTGATTTTTCTCGTACTTTTGGTTGAAGATTAAAACAGTTGCTTATGGTAATGTGCACTTGTGTGTGTTCTTTTATCGGATAAAGATATATCTAGGTGTATACTCTGCGCAAAAATCTATATATCATGTGCTTTTTAGATCATCACAAATTCTTCTTGGTAATATCAATCACACAGATCTAAAACATATCACTTATTAACAGTTAATATAAACAGATTCTGTACACGATTACGTTTCTGGATTCCTCGTATGTGCGGTATAATCTCTGCTCCTCGAGTAAAAAATTATACCGACTACATATCGTATTGCAGAAAGGAACTACGTGTATTGAATCCGTTTCTCTTGTTTTAAGGATCTGGCGAACAATATACGTAATGTTCTAAGCTTTTGGTATGAATATAGCAAACACAACGCATCCCTTAACGCTAAGGAAGAAACCAGCGAAAGACATTCAAGCAAATATTTAACATGAAAGTAAATTTAGATAGATGAATAAG
>NC_051412.1:34171948-34172040 GCF_015228065.2 Penaeus monodon
TCTGCACATGCCAGAATAGCGATGGCAACTCTCCTTTAAAGCACTTGTAATATATTTCGCAATCCTTTCGACACTTTGCACTACCTCCTTGC
>NC_051412.1:34172504-34172865 GCF_015228065.2 Penaeus monodon
CTTGCACTGAAGCCAGAAGAGCCGGGAAAAGTCTTTTAATCAGAATCAGAACACCAGGCTTCATCTGTGAAAATCTCTCCGATAAATGCTCTCGAATGCGGAAATCTTTGGACATTTTCAGGAAACAGAGAATTGAGTTCCGCACGAGAAGAATAACAAAATGTTGTTAGTATTTCTACAGAGCGGCAAGAACAAACACAGGGAGAACAAGCCTCTGAAGTTCTGGTTCTATAAGTTCTGCAAGTTCAGGTCAAATAACATTAAGCAAATATCATAGCATTCCATCCATATCTTAAGAGCCATCAGAATATGAAAGCACATCAGAAACATTATTCTTTAAGTGTACCATTTCGTCATGTAA
>NC_051412.1:34172996-34173106 GCF_015228065.2 Penaeus monodon
AACTCACACTCACGGCAAAATTGCAAACACTTGTAAACAAACCTATGAAATGATATCAAGAAATGTGAGTTTATAAACCAGACTGGATGGGTAGCTTTTACTGTTGCCAA
>NC_051412.1:34173160-34173457 GCF_015228065.2 Penaeus monodon
CCGTTGCCCTTTATGTATGTTAATATGATAACGATGGTAATAAAAACGGCGGGATTATTGTCATCACTCACATCATAAAGATCGTCCACGATTTGGGTAATAATAAGAGCATATAAATAGCGTTAACTTCTTTCTCCTTCTTTTGATGAATTAATCTGCTAGTGTTGTTGTGGCGAGCCGGTAATGGAAAATCATTAGGAAAGAAATGTCAAAGACAAAAACAAAAGCATCTGATGTGTTCGAAAGTGGATATATATGAATGTTTCAAGATGAGAGCAAATGAAGGAAGACATGATG
>NC_051412.1:34177839-34177935 GCF_015228065.2 Penaeus monodon
TTACCAAATTCCCGCCTGTAGTGACTATTCACTGAACATCTAATTATCAAATACCTTGCCAATGTTACCAGAATGAGAAGGAGGTGAGGAAATGCG
>NC_051412.1:34177979-34178731 GCF_015228065.2 Penaeus monodon
GGGTGGGGATGGGGGTGGTTGTGGTGTGGGTGGTGGGGGGGTTGGGTTGGGGGTTGTGGGTGGGAGGTTTGGTGTGGGGGGGGGGGGTGGGGGGGTGAGTGGGTGTGTTTGTGTGTGTGATGGGAGAAGAGGGACGGGAGAGAGAAGAGGACCCAGATCCGTACCCCCACCAACCCACCCCATACAAACGCCTTAGTGATATATGAAACAATACAAATACCTGCCAATGTTACCAGAATGAGAAGGAAAAAAAACCCCCTTAATATAAAATAAAAAAAATTTTTTAAATTAAAATAATAAAAAAAAAAAAAAATAAAAAAAAGGAAAAAAAAATTTTTTTTTTAAAAAAAAAAAAAAAAAATTTAAAAAAAAAAATTTAAAAAAAACAAAAAAAAAAAAAAAAAAAAAAAAAAAAAAAACCCAAAACAAAAACAACAAAATTTTTAAAAAAAAAAAGGTTAATTTTTTTTTTGAAAAAAATAATATTTTTTTAAAAAAAATAATTATTTTAATAATAATAATATAAAAAATTAAAAAAAATAATTTAAAAAAAATAAAAATAAAAATAATATAAAAATCAATAAAATAATTATAATAATAAAAAACATTCATTTTTAAAAAAAATCCCCCCCTTCCAAAAACCCCCCCCCAACCCCCTTAAAAATTTCCCCCTTATACAAATTATGAACTCTAATATAAAAACTTGCCATTTCCTGGAAAAAAAGGGGTTTTTTTTTTTTTTTAAACCCCCC
>NC_051412.1:34179236-34179362 GCF_015228065.2 Penaeus monodon
GGATAAGGAGAAAAGGGGGGGAGGGGGAGAAGGGGGGGGAGGTGAGGGAAGGAGGGAGGGAGTAAGAGGAGGGGAAAAAAAGGGGGAAAATTAAGCCCGGGAGGGAAAGGGGAAAAAAGGAAAAGG
>NC_051412.1:34179663-34179755 GCF_015228065.2 Penaeus monodon
TACACAAAAAATAAAACGAGGGAGAGAGGGGGAAGGGGGGGGTAAGAAGGAGGAGATAAAAAAGAAAGGGGAGGGGGGGGGGGAAAAGGGGG
>NC_051412.1:34181286-34181807 GCF_015228065.2 Penaeus monodon
AATAAATGTAAATATCTGTTTAAAAAAACCCTTTTGCCTTAAATTTGTAAAAAAATTTCAGATATCATTTTGCTGAAATGATAAAAACATTTTCATTTTTACATAGTAAAACGGTTTGAGTTTCTATGACATGCATTTTTAATCGGAGAAAATTTTTTGTTTTTAAACTAAGGGGGTTGTATTTTTCTTTGCTTTTTTTTGTTTGTGTTTCTGAAGTTAATAAGGATTTTTTAGATTTAATTTTGATGTATTTTTATTGTTCTGTTAGTTTTTGTTTTGGGTTTTTTTTTTTTTTTTTTTTATCATGTACTTTTTTTTTAATATGGCTTTTAGGATACACTTGCCCCTTATAGTACTTAGACATGCGAATAAATAAATACGTTCGTTCGAATTTTTTTTCAAATCAAACGGTGATACAAATTGTTACGACCCCGCCCCCCCCCCTTCCCCCTCCCCCCCCTCTCGGCACTCCCGCCCCTGAATTCCACATTAGTGCAGGGCACACACATTGCTTTCCCTTT
>NC_051412.1:34181873-34182098 GCF_015228065.2 Penaeus monodon
TGCACACACGAAAAACATCAAATTGGCATCGGACTTGGTTTTATGGGCAGTTCACTGACTGCCGCCCCTCCCCCCCCTATCCCCCCTTCCCTTTTTCCCTACCCCCCCCAAACCCCCCCCCAATTTTCCCCCCTCCTAATCCCCTCCCGCCCCCCCCCCCTTTTCCCAAACTCGCGAGCCCCCTCCACAGGAATTTTGCGGCAGAGTAAAGGCAATGGGGGTAGG
>NC_051412.1:34182337-34182443 GCF_015228065.2 Penaeus monodon
ATCCCCTGAGTGAGAGCACCCAGGTATGGCGGCGAGCGGGAAAGTTTACCAGCCGCTACATGCGGGTTTGGAGGGGGGGGGGGAGAGACGGAGAGTAAAGGGGAAA
>NC_051412.1:34182524-34182702 GCF_015228065.2 Penaeus monodon
GGAAAAGGGGAAAAGAGAAGATGAAAAAGGAGGGGGAAAAAGGAAAATAAAAAGAGGAAAAAAAGGACAGAAAGAGGGAAAAAGGGGAGGGGCAATGCAAAGAAGAGGGGTGGGAAGGGAAAGAGTAGTACAACTTCAAATTTCATTTGGAGGAGGGGGGATCTAACAAGGGAGAAAA
>NC_051412.1:34182787-34183269 GCF_015228065.2 Penaeus monodon
ATTGGTATAGCACCACTTGTGCCCTTCACACGGGACGCTAATTACGACTTAAAGTTATTAAAATTGACCCCCCTTTCGCTTTCATTTGTGTGGGTCATTGTCATTCTTATTGTTTTCCCTTATAAAGACTACATGATGGAAAAAAGGGTGACAGGGCCCTTAACACTAGCACTTTTTTCCCTCAATTTTTCGATTTTTTTAGACTTTCCGTCGCAAAAGGACTGACCCCGTCACCAAGGAAACAACGGCATATCCGAGTAGGTCCCGGGAATCACGCGAGATTTCGTACTATTTTGTTATTTTTAAAAAATTATTTTTCTGTTGCATAAAGAAAAAGAAAAGAATTTAACTCACTTTTTTATTACTCTTTTTTTCTAATTTTTCAACAAAAACAAGATTATATTGTTCCCCATGGGGAAAATCAAGGCCTCAAGATGTTCCACAAACCGGGAAAAATGATAGGCCTACCCAAAAAAAAAAAA
>NC_051412.1:34184132-34184207 GCF_015228065.2 Penaeus monodon
AAGTAAAAAAACTACCCACAAAATACCATAAACATACCAAAAAATACTTATATATGGTGACCACCCCACACAACC
>NC_051412.1:34184795-34184996 GCF_015228065.2 Penaeus monodon
GTTGGGTTTGTGTTGTTTATTTTCCATTATATTTTTAAAATAATTTAATTTTTAAAAATATATTATTTAAATTTTTGGTTTTAAATAAGAATTTTATTTTAAAAAATCTTTTAAAATAAAATCTAAAATAAATTTGGTTATTTTGTATTTGAAAATTAATAATTAAAATATTAATATTTTTAAATTTAATTATTTATATGT
>NC_051412.1:34185142-34185240 GCF_015228065.2 Penaeus monodon
GGGTTGGGGGGGGGGGGGGTGGGGGGTTTTGGGGGGTGTGGCGGGGTGGGTGTGGGGGGGGGTGGTGGGGGGATTGAAATTTCCTTTTATCACAAAAC
>NC_051412.1:34185281-34185371 GCF_015228065.2 Penaeus monodon
AAAAGGGAAATTTATATTTTTAAAAAAAAGCGTTGTGTTTTTTGGTTGTTTTGGTTTTTTTGTTGTTTTTGGAGGCCCTTCCTTTTTGCG
>NC_051412.1:34185412-34185643 GCF_015228065.2 Penaeus monodon
CAGAATTTTTATATGAAATTGAAATTAAAAAAAAAAGACGGGAATTTTTTAATTCCCTTTTAATCCCCTTATAAAAATAAATTTCCAAAATTGCAAGGATAAAATCCTGATGTTTTCAAAATTTTTTAATAAAAAAATAATTTAAAAAATAAAGGCCTTTTATATTTTATATATTTTAGGCCCAAAATTCATTTTCTTCGCTCCTTTTTTTTTAATTAAAAAAAAAAAAAA
>NC_051412.1:34185786-34185896 GCF_015228065.2 Penaeus monodon
AGGGGGTATATATTAATAATAAAAAATCTTTTGTTTTTGGGGGTGTGGTTTTTTTTTTGGTTTGTGTTTTAAACAAAAAAATTTGAAATGTTTGTCTATAATCTTTTATC
>NC_051412.1:34185931-34186087 GCF_015228065.2 Penaeus monodon
GCTTTATTTCTTTTTTTCTTTTTTGCTTTATCATTTTCTTTAAATGTTGTTTCTAATATATTTTATGCCTTTTAAATAAAAATTTAAAAAAATAATTATAAATTTTTTTTTTTTTAATACAATTTTGGTGGTTTTTGTGTTTTTTTTGGTTGTTGG
>NC_051412.1:34186169-34186365 GCF_015228065.2 Penaeus monodon
GGGGGTTTTATATTAAGTATTAAAATATTAAATATTTTGTAATATAAATTTGAGGGGAGAAAAAAAATTTTTTGTTTTTTGGGGTGGGGGGTCTTTTTTTGTGTTTTGTTTTGGTTTTTGGTGGTTTGGTTTTGCCCTTGGTGAGTTGTTGGGGTTTTTTTGGGTTTGGGGGTTTGTGGGTGTTTTGTGTTTCTAT
>NC_051412.1:34186408-34186600 GCF_015228065.2 Penaeus monodon
CCCCCAGCGGGAAGTTGTTCCGAAGAGAGGGCCTTTTTCGGGGAAAAGGGGGGCCCTTTTTAAAATAGGAGGTTAAAAAAAAGAGAGCGTTTGTCGAGGCCTCTTTGCTGGGGTTTGAAAAAATGAACCACGTTAGCTGGATTTTTGTGCCAAACCCCCTTTTATGACCTCTCCTTCGTTTCCCCTTTGCTT
>NC_051412.1:34186947-34187144 GCF_015228065.2 Penaeus monodon
TTAAAAGGGGTTTGGGGGTTGTGGGGGTGGTGTGGTTGTGGTGGTTTGGGGAGTGGGAAGGGAAAAAAAATTATATTATTTAAAATATAAAAAAAAAAAAAAATATATTAACGAAAATAAAAAATAAAAGGGTATAAAAAAATAAAAGGAAAAAAACAATTAAAGATATACAAATAAAAAATTTCCAATAAAAAAGG
>NC_051412.1:34187644-34187847 GCF_015228065.2 Penaeus monodon
CTATATCAATTTATCTATTTTTCTATACCAAAAATTATATCAAATTATTTAAATTATTTAAAAATATATTATTTTTTTTTGGGGTGTGTGTGTGTTGGTTTGTTGTGTGTTTTTGGTGTGTGGGGGTTGTGTGTTTTGTTTTTTAACCTGTGGTGTTTGTTTTTGGGGCTTGTGTGTGTTTTTTTTTGGTGTTGGGGTGTGTG
>NC_051412.1:34188583-34188694 GCF_015228065.2 Penaeus monodon
GGATTGTCTGTGTATATAAATATTCCATATTATATATATATTTATATATTTTAATAACTTTTTATATTTTTTAATTATATTTTTTGTTACGGGGTGGGTCAGGAAAAATGC
>NC_051412.1:34192726-34193009 GCF_015228065.2 Penaeus monodon
TATTTTAAAATTATTAGAAAGTACTAGTGTGTATGTATTATGTACATAAAATCGTTCAGTTTCCCCTTTTTTTTATTTTTACAAAAAACCGAAAGAACCCAAAAAACAAAATTAGAACAAAAGAAAAACAATGTTAAAACACCAAATGCGCAATTAAAAAGTAAGAAATAATTTTTTAATAAGTCCAAAACAAAACAAAATAGAAACAAAAATGTGACAAAGGATGAAAAAATATAAGAAAATATACAGTGAAAAAAAAATTTAAAAATAGAAAAATAGGGGC
>NC_051412.1:34193868-34194161 GCF_015228065.2 Penaeus monodon
TCGGCCGAAGACCCGAAGGAACGTGACAAATCGCAACCTCTTAGGATTTTTATTTTCTTCGACGTTATTAAAGTGTTGCCCTCTTTGGATTACTGGGAGAGCACTGGGATTTTTGGATAATCTGTATATCGCAATGGTTGGAACTAAACTCTTTTTTTCTAATGATGAAATTGGAGGAGAAAAATGGTAAAAAATATTTCACGGATTTTATGTTTTATTTACGAGAATCTGGATCGACGTTTTTTATGGCGTGTCTATCTGTTTATTAATCTCTCCGTCTGTCTGTTACTTAT
>NC_051412.1:34194299-34194525 GCF_015228065.2 Penaeus monodon
GAAGGAAAAAGAGGAAAGCGAAAAAAAAGAGAGAAAATGAAATGTATATAAATGAGTGATCATATCATCTCTCTGTTATTAATCACCACTTGCTGATCACGGCGCTTAATTTGCATAATCCCGAGCGACCGGCCGGGAGGGTAAGCACGAGATCTACATTTTTTCATTTTTTTCTTTTTTCTTCTTCTTTTTTTGCATTTTATTTGATATTATCGCCACCCCCCCC
>NC_051412.1:34194808-34195527 GCF_015228065.2 Penaeus monodon
CATCCGGGAATGCCACGCATCTTGGAATCTCTTTGAGAATTCATTGCGCAAGGAGGCTGGGATAATATCAGGCAGCCGCAACCTCAGCGACGATTCCTGATTCCGGTTGGGGGCGGGGCTGGAGGGGGGGGGGGGGTGAAGGGGGAGGGGAGGGAAGAGGGGAGGATGCTGGAGAGAGGGGAGGGGAGGATGCTGGAGAGAGGGGAGGGGATGGAGGGGGAGGTCGGAGATGCTGGAGAGAAGGGGGGGTGAAGGGGGGGGGAGGGAAGGGGGAGGGTGCTGGGAGAGGGGGGGGGTGGAGGGGGGGGGGGGGATCTGGGGAAAGGGGGGGGGGTGAAGGGGGGGGGGAGGAAAGAGGGATAAAAGGTTGAGGGGGGGGGGGGAAAGGGGAGGATGGGGGGGGGGGGATGGGGGAAGGGGGGGAATGGAGGAGGAAAGAGGGGTAGGGGTGAGGGGGGAAAGGGGGGGGGGGGGGGGAAAAAGGGAGGGGAAAGGAAGAAAAGGGGGAAAAAAATGGGAAGGGAGGGAGGAGGGCGGGAGAGAGAGAGAGGGAGAAAGGGGAGGAAAGGGGGGAAAGGGAAAAGGATGAGGGGGAAAAGAAAAGGGGGGGAGAGGATTAGGGAAAAGAGGGAGGGGGGGGAAGGGAGGAAATTTTTGGGAAGGAGAAGGGGGGGAGAAAGAGGGAGGGGGAAAAAAGATGATATAAAAAAATGTTTTAT
>NC_051412.1:34196607-34196675 GCF_015228065.2 Penaeus monodon
TTAGGGGCCCCGGGGGGATTTTTTGGGGGGGCCCCCCCGGGGGGGGGAAAAAAAAATTTTTTGGGGGG
>NC_051412.1:34196701-34196818 GCF_015228065.2 Penaeus monodon
GGGGAAAAAGGGGGGGGGGAAAAAGGTGGGGAGAAATTGGGGGGGGTTTTGGGGGGCCCCGGGAAAAGGCCCCGCGGGGGGGGGGGTTTTGGTTCCCCCCGGTGGGGGGGGGAAAAA
>NC_051412.1:34196881-34197037 GCF_015228065.2 Penaeus monodon
AATGGGGTTTTGGGGGTCAGCCCCCTTGGGCGTAATCTTCCACCGGGTCAAAGGGGCCATACCTTAAAAACGGATCTTCGGCCTTGGGTTACCCTCCAAGCTCCCGACTGTGCTGAAAATCACGTTCATAAATACTTTAATACAGAACCGTGAGCA
>NC_051412.1:34197256-34197699 GCF_015228065.2 Penaeus monodon
GATATTCACCGCCGTTGATTTTTCTTCATGTCTGTTATTAATTTCTATATCATCTTCCACGTCGCTACGTTCTATCGCACTGACTAACTCTCGTTCAGCAAAGAAGCAGTGTAAAAGTCATGATGAAAATAGAAGAATGATCATATCATTTAAATATGACAATGATACTCAGTGACATAGTGATACACCAACGCTGATGTGATGGTATTGAAACCGAATTGACTTAACAAAGTATAAATAAAAAATGAAATGTTAAAACACGACGTCTACAAGGATATAGCCACGATAATCGTCATAATATGATAATATAATCGTAACCATCATCTCTGCCACTTATCGACTGTCTCACGAAAGGCCACAATGTATCTCAAGCCTCGACCCAAGGAATGCCTAATGGACAGAGTGGCCTTAAGAACATTCTCGGACGTTTTGAGAATGTTCTT
>NC_051412.1:34197755-34197825 GCF_015228065.2 Penaeus monodon
GGAGGTCATGGGAAACGCTTCACCTGGTCTTGACCTTTCGAACTTGAGGGATTGGCTTGGTTTGTCCTGG
>NC_051412.1:34200447-34200515 GCF_015228065.2 Penaeus monodon
TGCTTATATATAATAATTTTACTATCCTTCTTCTCTCTAATATCTCTCTATCTCTAATACGTCTTTCA
>NC_051412.1:34201044-34201152 GCF_015228065.2 Penaeus monodon
CACGGTGTATTTCAACCACTACTCGAAACGGTGATATTTCTTCTTTTTCTTCTTCTTTCTTCTCCTTTTTTCTTCCCCATTGTTTTAGTCCTTTTCATTCATCTTTCC
>NC_051412.1:34201340-34201667 GCF_015228065.2 Penaeus monodon
GGAAAATCACACTTCAAGGCTGACCAACAGGACCCCCCCCCCTCCTCTCACCCCCAACCCATCACTTTTTTTCTTTTTTTTTCTATGTTATACATGAGTGATTCAAGTTAATGAGGTGGAAGGGAGGGGGGGGGGTACGGGGGTCATAGGGGAGGGGAGGGTATCCCTAACAAAGAGCAAGAATTCTATAGTTAAAAGAATGGAATATTAAGCAATTAAATTTTAGACTTTTTGGTCGTATAGAGACCTGGATATCTACAAAGTATATGGAGGTTAGGAACAATTCTATATACTGACCTTTTGATGTTAAACCAGATTTGTATCTCT
>NC_051412.1:34202254-34202349 GCF_015228065.2 Penaeus monodon
GTCCAATCCGCACAGCCTCGGCCGAAGCGTGACAGGCGGCCGGTTCCTCCGCCCGCAGTCCCCTCGCCTGGAGTTGCGTTGGCAACGCGTGCGGG
>NC_051412.1:34202435-34202956 GCF_015228065.2 Penaeus monodon
GGGTGGGAGTGATGGAGTAATTAACTCCGAAATTTTGCGAATATTTTATGATCTTCCTGGTAGTTGCATGCAAATTACGCGCTGGAATGTGTGTGATTAGCAAAGGCATTACAAAAACAGGACAAAAGTTTTGCGTGTCGGCCCGACGGGTCCTGCGGATGTAGACACTGGTGAAAGGGTAATTAATGTGAAGTGTTGTTGCATTCGCGGCAGCCATTGACTATTAAAACAATCAGAAAATGCAACAGAACAATAACGGGAGCTAATGTTCTTTCTTGATACAACATTACCTCGGTGCAAAGCGGCAACATCAGCTGTGATACGAATGTGTGATGAAAGTCGTCCGAAAGTATGTGTGAAATGTGCTGGATCCGTTCTGACGCCAATGGGGAGCGGCCTCGCTGGAGCGGGATGGATCCGGCACAGTTTTCGGCTCATGGGCGCTTTGTTCGGGCATGTTACATTTCTCTGGATCGTACGAAGGTACAAAATTTTACTTAATGCATATATGTGTGTGTGTG
>NC_051412.1:34202999-34203064 GCF_015228065.2 Penaeus monodon
TTACTTTTCTGTAAATTTTTAAATTACATTAATATATGAATTATTTTTTTGTTTACGTGTCTTGG
>NC_051412.1:34203113-34203683 GCF_015228065.2 Penaeus monodon
CCCTTTTTACAATATATTTACTAGTTATAATTTAATTTTATTAATTACATAATAGTATTCCTTATAATTTTATTTTGGGGCTTTTTTCTGTCATTTTAACCCTAAAAAATTAATTTCTCTATTTTGGGTGTTTAAGTCAATCTTTGAAGGCCCTTGAACCCCTTTAAGTTTCAAAGTTTTAATTTAATTGCCCGTTTGTACACTCCGGGGGAATGTGCCAATCTTTTACGATATATTTCCCCTCAGGCTCAAAAATTTTTAAAAGATAACTTTCTTGATTTTGATATTTTTTATAATTAAAGGGTGCCGTCTTTTGTTTTCGCATTTGGACTTAAAACGGTTCATCTTAATAGATAAGTTTTGAATTTAAAATTTTCTACGTCCTTAAAAAACAACTTAAATAAGAAATTTTTAACGTTTCTTAGTTTATAAACGTGGTTTGCCGGTAGGGGAATTCCCCTTTTCCAAATTCCATTTTCTGAAAATTAAAATATAATACCTTACATAAAAAATTTTTTTTATAAAAAAATTAAAATTTTGATTTAAAATTATATTTAATTCATAAGTGAT
>NC_051412.1:34205592-34205801 GCF_015228065.2 Penaeus monodon
ACTAAGACCAGGCCTGAAGTCAGAGACCGTGACAGCCTTCTGCATGATGTCAAATCACATCAAACAGCCTCCTCCTCACTTGGACGTCACCACAAGTTGATCATGTCATCACCACAGCCATGCAAGTCATCACCAAACCGCAACTTGACCGGTCCACTGATGCTGGGACGTCACGGTGTAAGTAGGGAAAGAGATAGAGAAATGGAATG
>NC_051412.1:34206503-34206928 GCF_015228065.2 Penaeus monodon
CGTTATGCAGACTGTCTCAAGTCAGCCGATACGAAAATCCAGGTGTATTGTGCAGGTGTGTGTATAGTCGACAGTCCTTAGATCCGGGTCCACTTTTTTCGGGTTCGCTTATTATATACGAGCATTACAGGGGAGAGAGAGGAGAGGGAAGGGGAGATGGGAGGGAAGGAGAGAGGGAGGGGAGGGAAGGGGAGAGAGAGGGAAGGGAAGGGGAGAGGGAGGGAAGGAAAGAGGGAGGGGGAAGAGGAGCGGGAGGAGATGGAGGAGGAGAGGGAGGGAAGGGGAGAGGGAGGAGGGGAAAGGGGAGAGGAAGAGGAGGGAAGGGGAAATGGGAGGTGAGGGAAGGGGGAATGGGGGGCAGGGGGAAAAGAGGGTAGGGGATAGAGGAGGCTATCATGAGAGGGATCAGGAGAGAGCTGTAAACC
>NC_051412.1:34207085-34207188 GCF_015228065.2 Penaeus monodon
GTAATCTTTCTTTCAACATGTCTACCATTATCCGATATATATTCCTGAATATATCTTCTATGTAAACACAATATCTCAAAATCTTCCCACAGACACGGGTTCC
>NC_051412.1:34210001-34210142 GCF_015228065.2 Penaeus monodon
ATCATAGATGACTGAATCATTTCACTCTGTTTCGCAAATTTCATTATAAAGACGGTATTTTCAACCTTTTTGTGTGTCTGTGAACTTGCGTTTTCATTCCGAGCCTGCCAAAGAAAAGAAAAGAAAGTTTAAATAAAAAGG
>NC_051412.1:34210374-34210515 GCF_015228065.2 Penaeus monodon
TTATATAATGCGTATAATGTACTTCTTTACTTTCCAAAAGTTATAAATAAAATTAATTTTGCAAAACCGTCGGTTAATTATGGTATGATGTGAGTTTAATATTCTGTCCTTTACTTTCTTCAAATCTAAATCATATTACTG
>NC_051412.1:34210542-34210890 GCF_015228065.2 Penaeus monodon
TTTTAAGGATTTATTAGTTTGACACTGCAATCAAACGTATTTTTAAAACGCGATGTTCAAAGTACTATTAAATGTTTTTTGCGATTTGGCGTGGATACAACTGCGAGTCAAGAATGATTACCGAGAAATTCATTCAGTAACTTCTAGGTAATCCTGGCAGTAAGTTACTTTATAACCAGCTTGCGCAAGAGAGAGAGATAAAAAGAAGAAGTTATAAAAAAAGAGAAAAAGAAAAAAGGTTTCTTCAGGAGAACTCTGTCAGTGGGTGGTTGAAATACTAGGGTCCAGTTCTTTTTTTAAAAAGGGAAGGCGCGGAAAAAAGGGGGTGGGGGGGGAATAAGGAGAGGG
>NC_051412.1:34211118-34211487 GCF_015228065.2 Penaeus monodon
CGAAGATGAGAGAAGTAAAAAGAGAGGAGATGAGAAATGGAGGAGAACAAAAGGGAAAGAGAGAATTCAGAGAAAAGGGTGAAGAAAAGAGATAATGGACGGAGAAGGAGAAGGAGGTAGAAGGGGAGAGAAAAGAGAGAATGGAGGAAGGGAGGGAGAAAGAGCTAAAAGGAGGCGATGAGAAGACGATTTTGGAAATCGTGATTTTTTTCTTACAATAGAGCAGAGCACATTTTTTGCCGCTATTTCAGGTGACTGACAGATCTCGAAGGGGAAGGAAATAGAAAGAGAGAGGGAGAAACAGAATCAGCTTCTAAAAATCATGGGGTAAAAATTTTTTTTTCTAATTTTTTATTCATCAAATGTTAA
>NC_051412.1:34211670-34211765 GCF_015228065.2 Penaeus monodon
TTATATTATTATATTTTTATTATTAAATATATAATATATATTTATTTTTATTATTTTAAAATTTTAAATTTTTTTTTTTTTTTATATTGTCTGGT
>NC_051412.1:34211866-34211932 GCF_015228065.2 Penaeus monodon
GGGGATAAAATATAATATAAAAATAGTTTAAATTTTTTAAAAAATATTTATATAAAATTTTTAATA
>NC_051412.1:34212087-34212744 GCF_015228065.2 Penaeus monodon
GAATTAGGCTCAAGTCGAACTATGATTCGTCCGCGCCAACTCCCGCCGACTCGACTACCTGTCACTCGGCGCCTGCCGCAGCTCCTGTTGGTGGAGCCCCCCCCCCCCCACCAGCTGACCCATGACCCTTGACCTCGCGTAGGATTCCCTCAACCCCCCCCCCCCCGCTCCCGATGTACCTGACCCTCTGCAGGACGCCGCGAAGAATCCCGGCGTGACCCCTGTCGGATTCGGTGGCAGGGGTCAGCTGACCCAACCGACGGCAGACACGCAGGGCGGAGGGAAGGGGCAGGCGATAGGAGGTGGAAGGGGGGGGGAGTCAAGTGGAGGAGGCTGGGAGGCAAGGCATGAAGAGGGGAGGGAGATGAGGGGAGGGGGGGAGGGAAAGACAAAGGAGAAGGGACCAAGAGGTGGAGGGAAGGGATAGGGGGAAGGGGCCAGGGGTGGATGAGAGGCGGAGGGAGGTCTAAATACATGCAATCAGCGGATAATTCGGATTAGCGAGAGTGTGCTAAATTGGCACTGACTTTCCCGGCGCCGGCAGCTTTGTCCGCGCGCGTCGCATTGTTGCCATAACTTAATATATCGAGGCATCCAAGCAACCTCCACATGTTAGCGTTTCTCGCTACCTCTTGGGGGGAAGGAAGCGGTTGGTTG
>NC_051412.1:34213070-34213225 GCF_015228065.2 Penaeus monodon
GAGTAATTATCTGCAGGAGTGGCGGCTCGAATCTGTCTGTATAAACACTCCGGTGTGAGCGCGATTAGAAATTCAATGGCATGTATGAATATATGTGCATCCATGGAGAGCGTTCATGTTGCTGTGATATCTGTGTGTTTGTGTCGTTAAACCCT
>NC_051412.1:34214991-34215246 GCF_015228065.2 Penaeus monodon
TATTATCTGTGTGTTTTTTAAAACTCGCGCACGCGCTGCGTCACAGGCACCAAATTTAATCACACAGTGGGTAATTGTGGTGCACTCGCAACCCATCGGGTTTGCGTTTTTATCAAATCAAAAAGCAGACACGGCAGGGTGAGTCTATGGGGGGTTTTTTGGGGGGTGGGTTTTGGACACCAACAAAGATTACCCAAACACCGATGAAACGCTATAACAGGGGACGTTTTCTAAAAAAAGCAACAAAAATTCCGA
>NC_051412.1:34216274-34216478 GCF_015228065.2 Penaeus monodon
TGTGTGTTGTTTATAAAATCGCGCACGCCGTGCGATACACATGTGCCCCAAAATTCTACCAGGGGTAAAATTGTGTGCACTCGCACACACTCGGATTTTTCTTATTTAGTCAAAAACAAAAGCGACACGGCAGGAGTGGTCTATGGGGGTTGTGGTGGGGGGTTTGGGGCCACCAAAATGTTACCTAAACAAATAGAGAAACGT
>NC_051412.1:34217138-34217643 GCF_015228065.2 Penaeus monodon
CCCCTTTCCTCGTTGCAAAACAGCCACCGCCGTCGCTTTTGCCCTTCATGTCACTCTGGCGGACACGCGGCGCTTCACACTCACCGCATAATCCCGTATCCATATTCCAGGAATTCAAAGAGCTAGTCCAGGACGTGCTGCATCTGCAACTCACGGAGAATTGGTCCTTGAAGACGAACACGCTTGGATTTGCACTGCCGCATGCGACCCTTGCAGGACGTTGCAGACCTTGTGAGGGCTTCGGAGTATAATTTGGGTGTATCAAAGCCGGACTCTTAAGCCGTAGTTGCACTTGCAATCTGTGCATCGTCAGCCAGCCAGCCAGCCGCACTGATCGGGTGGCGGGCTCGGCGCGGAGGATGCCGGGTGAGAGTCTCGCCTCTTTATTTATATTGTATTTTCTGCGTTTCTCCTTTTCTTTATTTCTTTTTCTTAATTTTGTTTTTTCCTTTTTCTGCTTTTGGGTTCTTCATACCTTTTCTTTCTTTCTTTCTATATCTCCCTG
>NC_051412.1:34223337-34223414 GCF_015228065.2 Penaeus monodon
ATCTATTACAAATGAAAATAATTTTCACAATACTCCTTCATTTAGTAGAAATCTAATCATCGAGTTGATCATTTTTA
>NC_051412.1:34223858-34224150 GCF_015228065.2 Penaeus monodon
ATTTTAATTTGTTAAATGTTAAATCAATATGTTTGATCATTTATGTTTTTCTTTGTTTATCTATCAATAACGATCAGTATATTGTTTCATGGGTTTTATTTAACTATTTTTTTGGTTTGATGATTTTTTTTTCAATATATTTTGATATTTTGTCACTAGATTCTATAATCATTATTTTCCTTGTCAAGGTTAATATTCTATCATATTCTTATTAATTAGCGAGAGTCATGTTAATTGGGATTTTTGGTCTGACTGGTAATTATCCTCACACATTATCCTTAACCTTGTATTC
>NC_051412.1:34224240-34224370 GCF_015228065.2 Penaeus monodon
CCGTTTTCTGTTGTTGTTTTTCTTACTTTTTCAGATTCCATGATATCCATTTTATCTATTTATCTTTTATGTTCATTTTCAGCCTAGGATCCAGTTTAAATTTTAATATCATTTTTGGTTCTGGCATAGA
>NC_051412.1:34224399-34224491 GCF_015228065.2 Penaeus monodon
ACTAAATACGCCATCTTTATAAAATACATGCTTGTAGTAATATGCGATATTGTTTTCATCATTAATTATTATGAATTTATAGCATCAGCATT
>NC_051412.1:34224517-34225086 GCF_015228065.2 Penaeus monodon
CGTGTGTAATATCACTGTTATATTCAAAGAGAAAGAGAGGAGGTTCTAAATATGAATAAAAAAATATATTCCTTAATCTTATGAACTATGATAAACATGCTATCATCGCCTGCGTTACAGTTCCGCAATATTATCATTATCATTTGCATTTCATTATCTCACTTCCCTCTTCCTCTTTTCTTTACCACTCTTCTCGCTCTCTTTCATCTCATTCCCCTTTCTAAAAGTTCCTTCTCCCTTCATCTCCCTGTTTTCGTTTTCCATTATTTTATTCCCCTACAGCCTTTCCCAACCTTCCTCTTCCTCCAGTTCGTATCCTCATTACCTCTGCCTCCCTTTTTCCCTCTCTTCCTCCCCTCTTCCTTATCTCAATCTTTTTCCCTGCTTACTCCCTTATACCTCTTCACCATTATCTCCTCTCCTCTTCCTTCCTCTTGTCTCCCTTTCTTACACACATACCCCTCCCCCCTGCAACCTCAGCCACGTCCCCAGCCATCCGTGACCAAACCCGTCTTGCGGAGGTCATGGTAGCATGCTCATGGGAGCTCTCGGTCGCTCGAGTCTCAAAG
>NC_051412.1:34225264-34225799 GCF_015228065.2 Penaeus monodon
TATGTATGTACGGAATAACAGCATCGTTGATTATGCTGCTAAGTACAAAATAATTGCACAGTTTATCCCAATTGTATGCTCTTTCCCGTTTCAAAATTCATTCAAAAATGCTTGAAGTGATGGAAACAGTCACGACAAATAAGAAAAATGAAATACGAGTGTTACTGATTGCAATATCTAGCTTTTTTTTATGGTCTTCGTGAGAGCCGTTACTTTTTTCCAATCCCTTGTTTATTAAATATTTTCTACAGTTGTTGGTTTATACTTTCACTGTTGTCATAAGCGCCTTTGTAGCAGAGCTTGCTTACAATCATACAGTGTTACTGAATATACACATCACGTATTTTTTATGCTTATTGTCGCTTTCATTCATCATTTAACCTTTGGTGCTTGGTTTGACGTTAACAAGATCAATTTGTTATTTGTAAAATCTTTGAGGAACGGATGATTAATTCCAAACTGTTCATCTGTTCTTTGTATAAAAGGTATATATATGTAACGAAAAATACTTTTCAATTATGATATTAAATATCTT
>NC_051412.1:34227463-34227949 GCF_015228065.2 Penaeus monodon
TAAATTTACCTGCCTGGAGGATTCAATGCTGCAGGTTTGCAGCCTTACAGGCTCAGAAATCCACTACATCTTGGGATAGCATCCAGGATGGCTGGTCTGCTGTATGTGATCAGTGCTCCTGAGCAACTGGTTGAGGCTCCGACAGATTCTCAAAGTGCATCACAGATGGATACCACATTGAGTCTCCCAACTGAATCGAAGGACTGCTCACGGAGGAGGCTTAGATCTGTCTGTCTCAGAATGTGCAAATTTGGTTTGAAAAATGCTTCATTTCACATGAGTTCCTGTAAACGATTCCTTATACTCCTCAGCAGTAGATAGACACGCCAAAGCGAACCAAGCTTGCATTCAGTTCAATGCCATAAGTCCATGTCCAAACCATGTTCACCTCAAGCTACCAGGGTTGAATTTCACCTTGCCTTGGAGATATCTTCATGGCTAGGTCCCTGGAGGCTGATACCAGGATGCCAGGATCTTAACTAATGG
>NC_051412.1:34228740-34228924 GCF_015228065.2 Penaeus monodon
TGTTCCACACCTGATGGGCATGGCTCCAACCCTGGAGGCACATACTTCTTCATACACCCACACTTAGCACTGGACCACACACCCATTTCATGGTGACACTAGATATACTGCAGAGTTCGATAGGGTGCAACTATAGCTATATCAGATGCTATATATATATACTAGTAGTCCACGGTGGCACATG
>NC_051412.1:34233066-34233241 GCF_015228065.2 Penaeus monodon
GATAGAGGCAGATGAACAGGGAGTTGTAGAGACGATACATGATACATGCTTATTTAATACTGTTGTTTCTTGTAATAGGAAAATCAAACAAAATAAAACATATCACTGTATGAAAATGGTAAATATGAATGTTACAGATACTGTAACACTGCAATGGAATAGTAAATACATTTTC
>NC_051412.1:34233693-34233834 GCF_015228065.2 Penaeus monodon
ACCTGAGTCTGAGTTCCATAGTTTTACACCTTCCAGTTCTCATATGTAATATTAATAATTTGGAGAATATTTTAGCATCTTAAATATAGGAGGAAGCAACTCGACGAAATTTAACAAGGATGAAAATTTATCTACAGGGTC
>NC_051412.1:34235888-34236191 GCF_015228065.2 Penaeus monodon
GTGTAACCACAAAGAATCATAATATATTACGAAAGCATTACACTTTCTCTCATCATCGTTTGCTCACTCTTCCCTGCATCGAATCTACTTCGTGATGCAGGTATGCGTTTAGCAGTGCAATCACGGCAATTGCAATATCCGCGAGAATGTACGAAGAGCTATTTACCGACAGCTAAAGATAGTTTATAGGTTAACCCGGGGACGCAGCTTAACAAAAACGATACAATGGCTTCTCGGTGTTTATGCGAACGATTAGTAAGTTCAAGACTTGCATACGATATGTCTAAATGCAAAGATAAATCA
>NC_051412.1:34236503-34236767 GCF_015228065.2 Penaeus monodon
TTGGATGATTGAGTAAAAACAAATTATTCATGTTCACTGAATTAGAGCGCCTGACTAAGGATACACTTGTTCATCAGCATGATTTTTACTGGATATGCATTTCTATCATAATAATCTTTCTAAGACCTGACAACACAGAATACATAATGAGTAAAAAAAAAAAAAAAGTGGAAATTATTGGATCATTAATTTGATTTTGATTTTAACGAGAAGGAAAAAGGAAACGGCAATATGTTCGCAAGTTGCCTATTTCTGTGTCCTTCA
>NC_051412.1:34236805-34236901 GCF_015228065.2 Penaeus monodon
ACACGTTCAAAAATTCCCCAAGCTTCCGAAGAGAAACAAATCGTAAATAGAACAAATGTAACGCTAATTTCTCGCCAATGTCCCTCTCACACGATC
>NC_051412.1:34236934-34237152 GCF_015228065.2 Penaeus monodon
CTTGTAGTGACTCCCGGCAGAGAATGCTGACTCATCATCCAGTTTCATCTTAGACTGTTCAGCATTCTTATTGTTAGTAGGTTTACGCTGCCACCGAATTATTTGGGAGCCTGCTAGTGTGCTCAAAGGCTATATTACCATCAGAGGGATTAGATATAGACAACAGTCAAACTTAAATGTTTAAAACTAGTAAAATTAAAGAGAGACAAACAATTTTC
>NC_051412.1:34238308-34238938 GCF_015228065.2 Penaeus monodon
GATAATTATTAATTCAACACATTTAAGAATTTATAATACCAAATTAATAGTAACAAAAATGTGTATACCTCGAGTAAAACAGTAAATAATACACAATTTAATTTCAAGAAATTATAGACAAATAATAACTGGTGACTCATCAAATATCTTCACATCTGTGACAACAACTGAAACAATGCATACATGTAATTTCTCTCTACATATATGAATATATAATAAAAAAAAAGTTGAAACAAGATTATATTTACTCCTATCATACTTAGAACATACAATATTAATTAGGAAAACATTAATTACAACTAAATCAAAACATATTATCCATGAAACATAACTATTTAATTTTAACAATTAAAATAAAGAGATAACACATTATTGATACTGACCATGTGCAAGAATCAAATCGTAAACAAAGGACTGGCCAAGGAGCGAACAGTCAGGTACAAAACATGAATAAATGATTGAGAAACCAACGCCATCTATTGACACAACATAGAGGATACTTTCATTTTCTTAAATTATTACACAAACAACAAATAATGATATAATATAATTGAAAGAAAACATCGTACAACAGAATAATTATAAACAATTCTTATTTATCGTCGCTGACGATTCACCAGGTATTTTACC
>NC_051412.1:34239449-34241352 GCF_015228065.2 Penaeus monodon
GCGTATACGCATGCGTGTTAACTAACGGAACAGACCAATAAATAAATAAACACTTAGTTGCCAAAGCTAGGTGTCCTTACAAGGCCAAGCAACAAAACATTAACCAGATCAGGTCAGACTCCTCCTGCGTAGGCAGATCTACACCCTCAAGTGTTATCAACTGTAGCTCAATATCAACTTTGAACGTTATTATCTAACTTTGAACGCTATTATCCTGTGTTCCTTGATGATGTACAACACAGGACCCACTTTCTTGATGATTCTTAAAGGCTCGAGCCATCTGGACCTGTACTCCAACCTTATGCCTCCTGCGTAAAGCTAGGGTTCCCTCTGTCAACTCTGGAATCGCTCTGGCCCTACGATCTACGGGTCGTGGCCTCCAAAAGACGAGAAACATTATCGGTCTGACGAATCACCATTTCTTTTAAGTCTTCCACTCCTTCATGTCCCTCCACGTGCTTCATTCATACCCGCACGCAAATCTCTCATACTCACTCGCGTCTCTTTCAATCCTTCAAGCACACTTTCATACAACCCTTGAGTCACACCCACTGCTTCAGAACCACTGCCTTCATCCATCAAATCTTGCGCGTCATTCATATCACATATACCTGAAAATCGCAATCTCCTGACAAATTCTGAGGAACCGTCAGTCTAAGCCCTCTCGTCACTACCACCTTCCTTGGTGACTCCGTCGTTAGGCGTATCCCTCCCGTTACGTGACGGCATACTGAATGAGAGCGACATGCCGTGCAAAAATCAATTCAAATAATTACAGAACACAAGTTACACCAAGCACCTTCTCGGCGCGCGTGGCTGTGACGGAATGTTCGGCGATTAAATCACTAAACAGTGTGGCGACACTTCAGTTAGCGGATACGAACTTACGTTACGAGCCATCGAGCTACTCGCATTCGACACAGATCGTTACGTTACCTCAAAGATTAAATTAACAAATACGCGAAACCACAAAATACAATAATCAGAAAAAAAACACAGAATATACGCTAATACACGTAATAAATCACATGCACTCACAGGTGCTCAAAGTTACGGGGACGTGGCTGCATTGCGACAGGTAAACTACGTCAACAAGCAAACAACGCGTACAAGCTTAAGCAAGGGCTACACACAGCGAGCGAATGAGAAAGCGCCTGAACATAAATTGGCAATGTAACACATTAAAACCCTATACCTGACTACGGTCAGTAAACAAACAGTTCGAACGTTGACGTTGATAATGCCAATCATAAGGTTCGTTTAATTAGCATAGGCACCATTATTTGGATGCTGTAGTTAATATGGGAACTCACCAACATACATCACGGGCCATAGAACTCATGTTGTTTTAACTTAAGATTGTTCAGCATTCTTATTTTTAACTGTTAGTAAGTTTCCGCTGTCACTACGGGATTTAATTGTTATTCCGAATTATTAGGGAGCCCGAAATGTTAAAAGAACAAAGCACGAACATAAAACACTGGGGAACACTAAACACGGAAGCACAAAAACACCTAAACGCTGAAACACAAAAAAAAAAGTGAAACGCGTAAAAACTATCTACACTTAAAACACTAACGCAAGCTTACTCATCGACGGCACTTAGCCTAACATTGTTATGATGACGCGGGGCACCAGAAGCGGAGCAATGGACGCAGCCGCCGACGGATGGCGAGGCAGGGGCTGTCTCTGGAGTCCTGCGTGCAAACCACCTGCCCGAAAGCCTGCGAAGTCCAGAGAGAGCGCGACAAACCCCTGCCAACTGCGAATGAATAGCTCGAAGCTCCTTGAAGTCGAGACGGTCGTTCGGTCTTTTAGGGAAAATGCTTGTCTGTGCGAAAGAAACTGCGCACCCTCGGAGCACGATGGTGCAATGAAGGCAGTGCAGCTATGAGTTCCTGAG
>NC_051412.1:34241847-34242457 GCF_015228065.2 Penaeus monodon
TCCTTTTATTGACTGCAAAGTCGAGGCTAAATCCTAGGGTTGAGACTAAGCTGTTATTGATCATTTGATGGAAAGGATCTGTCTCAGGATAAGCGCTGATCTCAACACTGTGATCTCCTGCAACTATGCCTGATTAATGCCTCCAGGGATTTTGCAAAGATGTTCTTCTGTGGGTGTTTACTACTTCAAATTCTATGGCAGATGTTATTAAAGTCATTTGTTTTTTTATCTCTCTCTATACTTTTGTATATTTTTCCCCCGCTGTTAGATGGAACTACATTGTCTGTTATTAAAAAAATATTCATGTTTTCTCTATCGGTACTATATTTGGTGTGTGATTTGGTGTATATATGTCTGTGTGATTTTATCTGTATGTCCCATCAGGTTGGTCAGTTTCATTTTTTATCGCAGTTTCTGGTTTCTGTTCGTACCTTTTATATGTTGTTTTAGTTTAATTATATTTGTAGGTTTTCCAATAATCGTTTTGTTATTTTATCACATCTTTCTAATGATCGTTTGTTGTTATTTTATCATATCTTTCGCTAATTCACTAATTCCTGTTACTGTATTTATATTTCCTGGTTCTCTCCACACACGCAGTCAATGGTGT
>NC_051412.1:34244024-34244592 GCF_015228065.2 Penaeus monodon
GGGGAAGCAGAGTGAACACAGCTTCAATAATTCGTATATGGGAGCGAAGGGAAACACAAAGGGAGAGTGACGGCAATATTACAGCCAAAAGAGAAAAATAAAAATAAATCGTCATATCAAGTCGTACGGTATCCTTCCTTTTTCGCCACTGAGTAAGTCTTTATTAAAAATTTTCCGACTATATTGCATTTTCGAAATTGCGCCACAATATATCTATGACTTATGAATATCTCTTTCTATATATCTTACACGTACCTTCTGCATCGTCCCGGAATCCGTGAATCCGGTGAATACGCGAACGAAGTATCCAGTATTCCACGAACGCAGCCCCGATGAATGCCTCGCATCCTTTTGATTCCAGGTTACGCCACAAGAAACGGCCGCGGAAAAGGTTCGAATCGTGTTTGCTCCAGGGTTGTAGACGCTTTGATTCTCTTTTCCCGCGGAAATTTGATTATGCCGTTTTCTCCTCTTGATTCTTATGCTTTAATGTTTATGTTACTTTATTCCGGTATTTTGTCTGATATTCTCTTTCGTCAAATAATTTCTTTTAATATGTTGATGTTTG
>NC_051412.1:34244661-34245383 GCF_015228065.2 Penaeus monodon
CTGAAAACAGTTCTGGTCTCGAACTGCAGCTTCCAGTCACGTAGCCAATTATTTTTCTTTTTATCGTTTTATCCATCAGCCTGTCGATTCATTATTTCTTTCCACATGTATTATTGCGGGTGTAAAGATGAAAGCTAATCATATATAAAACCTTTAACCGGGAATGGTTGTAATTGCTCAACCTAGCCTGAAGTCCGGTACGATCTCTCAACCGTAACACCGTTGGTGGGGGGGGGGGGGCTGTCATGACGTCGCTACCACGCTTCCAGACGCATGAGCAACTTTTAAAACCTGTTAAGATTAATAGATAAACGGCTTGTTTGATTTTAGATTCCTTTGTCCGTTTTCGTCCCAGGGCATCGCTTAAGCAAATCCGCTCGCAGGTGCGCTTCACAACGACCTTCCTGTTCATTGTTGGGCGTTCGTTGTAGAAAAATCGTGTCAACAGAACGGTTAACGTAAAAGGTATTTATAAAGGGTTTATTTACCTTCTTTATTTACCCTTTGATCATGGAAGGATTAGTGATGTTAGTGACTGTTGTGTGAGCTTTCGATAATGGATGTCGATAGACAGGAATAGATGTGTCCAAACAACCCTTCTATACAATATAATACATGGGAAAATAGTGCTTCGTGTGCTAATCATATTGTTAATGATCAGGAAATAGTTATAGCTGTAGATGAATTTATATATTCACATATAGACAGAATATGTGTGTGTG
>NC_051412.1:34245449-34245704 GCF_015228065.2 Penaeus monodon
ATTGATAGATGAATATTCGTAAAATACAGGTGTTCTCATTAACCCAAGAGAATTAATCCTAATTTTCTTAAATTTTATGCGAAACGAAATCTCTATAAAGTGCAGTTCGTCTCCGTTTCCCTCGCCTCGTATGAACCAAACAAGCAGACAAAAACACGCTGGTAATCAAATTAGTTCTTTACATAATTGGATCTATTAGGAACTGCTGAATCGAACGACCCTCTCGATCACTGGGGGCTTCGAGGAGTCAATGAG
>NC_051412.1:34245735-34245898 GCF_015228065.2 Penaeus monodon
GCGTTGGCTTAAAGAAAGAGAGTGAAAAGTTTCGAATGCTGCTTCGAAAATTGTCTTTGAGACTCGAGAAGCCAGAAGGTTCAAATGAGTGGAAAAGGAGGCACCTTGAAGGCCTCATTCTTCCCCCCATCCCCTCCCTCCCCTCCCGTCCTCCCTTCAACAG
>NC_051412.1:34245997-34246156 GCF_015228065.2 Penaeus monodon
TCCCCCCCTTTTCCACACCAATCCAGGTCCCAATAATCCCCGCCACGCTGTGCTCCCCTCTCCTTCCCCAACTCCGAGTCCAAAACCTTACCCCCTCCCCCCCTGGACTCCTCCCCATTCTAACCCCTCCACTCCCTCCATAAAAACGATAACTAAAAA
>NC_051412.1:34246363-34246472 GCF_015228065.2 Penaeus monodon
GACGATCTCTTCATTATTTCACTCATCTCTTCATATTTTTCGCCGACCGCAGGGTACGCTGAAACGCATGAGGTATTAAGGTTCGAGGCAAGAGGTGTTTCTTCAACGA
>NC_051412.1:34246677-34246871 GCF_015228065.2 Penaeus monodon
CAGCATCGGAATGTAAAGTAACAAAAAAAAATCATTTATTAACATCTTCAGATGCAAATATGAAGTTAATCATTTCAATTGCATATCACTTTTCACTAGTGGTTAAGAAAAAAAAAAGAAAACAGACATATACAATTCGATATAAAAATTTGTTTTCATACTTAGAATTACATCGTCTGTGGCGACATCAAGTA
>NC_051412.1:34247930-34248088 GCF_015228065.2 Penaeus monodon
AGAAAGAATTTAATAAGATTGTTATTTTCACGCTATTTTATTTTTTTCTGATCAAAGCTAAAGTTTTCTTTATTTTTTAACTGTAACCACCTAATTGACCGGAAAATATCAAAATGTTAGAAAATGAAACAAGTAAGGAACTACATATAGAAAAGAGT
>NC_051412.1:34250015-34250359 GCF_015228065.2 Penaeus monodon
CTTAATTGTAAATAAATTGTACTTTTTAAAGCTTGAGTGACATAAAACAGCATTGGCTTCATCCAGCACGATTACAATGTGTTTGTAAAACACATACGTTGCTCATAAAATAAACAACTGCCCGTGAATATATTTATATGGAAATGAATATATAAACACACACCCAAAATACGTGTAAAAGTAAATATATGCAAGACATTAGCACGCGTATAAACAACAAAACATAAATATAAATGTACACAAAACAAGTTAGTTACATGTGTATATCTACACTTACTGATCTTGAACTAATCCAGAGTGTGTGCGTGTGTGTACGTGCCAAAAGACACATAGCATCAACATAA
>NC_051412.1:34250532-34250711 GCF_015228065.2 Penaeus monodon
CATATGAATAAATTACCATGTCAACACATAAACATATAATATGCATTCCATTGCACTTTAGTGATGAAATCATGCATGAGTAAAGCAAACAAGAAAACATGCAAATGACCTAGAAAGTACCTAGCGAGTCCATTAGAAAGCGACTGGGCAGGCAAGCAGGCAGAGGGGGGGGGGGTCAG
>NC_051412.1:34250839-34250908 GCF_015228065.2 Penaeus monodon
TGGAGATTGAGCTTCCACTAAGCTTTGTGTAAGAGTCTCGAGCATTTATCATTAATCTTGATTTGCTTC
>NC_051412.1:34251487-34251701 GCF_015228065.2 Penaeus monodon
CGATAACCTTGGAAATCCCCGCCAGTGTAGAGGCAGTACTTATGGGGATAATATTTGTCGAAAACTACTAAAATAGCATATATTTCAAGCGTCACTCTCCTCTCGCACAACTCTGACATACTGAAGGTCGAGTGTGTTTGTGTCACCTGATATACGGCCAGCGTTCTGTCGCCAAGCAGAACGATAGAAGCTCGTGAATAACGGATCGTGTTAA
>NC_051412.1:34251939-34253186 GCF_015228065.2 Penaeus monodon
AGCCAAAAAGACATTCTCAAAGTTTAGCGTTCTCTATTACAGTCTTGAAATGCGATATAATACAGTGAAAATTTTTCTCCGGGCTTGCAACCGCTGTCCACTAATGGTGTGTGTCCGCGCTATCTTGCGGCCGCTCCATCAGGCGCGCCGAGAATCCAATCTATGCGAAGGGGCGACCATACTATTTGCCTTATTTGCGCGATTTACTCCCCGCTCGCGCCGATGCCTTGCGATCGAGTGATATGAAGCGCTGCGCACCGTCGCGGCCTTCGTCTCCGTGCGCTCAGATCTCCGGTGTGTGGGCGCGCGGGACCGCAATCCGGAATTAAAGTTAGAAATCTTGGGTTATTCGGTATCCAGCGAAGAATTCCGTGCATCCCGCCACGGCGTTCCTCGAGTACTTGGGGTCTTTGTTCTCTTCTTACTAAAAACGGCTGCGTAGATCGTCTCAGTGCGATAATGACTTGCTGGGAAGCTGACATATTGATTGTTCTTTTATCCTGTTTCTTGTGCGCGCGTTGGGCTGTTTTCGTTTCGTAATGCTCGCCGTGCTAGCGCCGAGGAAAACCCGGCTCTTCCTCCCAGTCCAAAAAATTGATGTCTCGCGAGGTATGACGCGCGCGTCAGGTATGTCCGAGGCGGAATGTCTACATCTTGAATCTCTCCTTCCTCGAAATGAGCATTAACCTGAAGCAACATTATGATGGCTTGCTTTCACGTAGAATTCAACTTTCCCACAGCCAGTACACCGTGTCTAGCTCCTTTATGGTAGGTTTTATCTCTCGTTCTCATCCGCAAGGCGCGCCAGGTATTCCACGCATTTCGGTCGCAGCGTTCCAGGCGTACCACCGTGACCGGACGGCCATGTTGCCCAGGGCTGCCAACGTGTTTGTCTTTTTAATCCATCTGTTGCAACTCCTCGGCAATCACGCGCTTATCGCCGGTTTCAAATCTACCCCGGGCACACCAGGCGGTTTCTAGACGTGATGAGAACAAACAGCGGTGTCAGTGAGATTCCAGCGGGCTTTAATAAATAAAACTGCGAGTAGACAGCTTGGTCGCTGGTCAGCTGGAGAGCCTGATCGTTAACTATACAGGTGTTGCCATCGGGGAGAGTCCTGGAAAGGGGTACAAGTTACCACGCACGAAATTCTGCCGTCTTCTTTCTTCCTGAATGCCGCATTAACAGTCTGTACCGTAAATATTAAACAGTTGCGTAAACCCCTTGAATGATGATTAAAAAAAAA
>NC_051412.1:34253314-34253398 GCF_015228065.2 Penaeus monodon
TACGGGCAGAACAAGTACCATTTAATACAGCAGGAGCACTCTCGGGAACTGGTTTGTGAGACAGGTCCTGCCCCCTACCTCATC
>NC_051412.1:34253668-34253962 GCF_015228065.2 Penaeus monodon
CAGCTGTGAGGCAACGTTGCCTATTCATCTGGCAATGCGGGATTTTCGGGATGGCTTGTCTGTATTCCCGCTGACCCCCTTGTTCAACCCCGGCTTCCCACCCTCAGTAAAGACAATTGAATTTCGAGAGCGCGTGAGTCATTTACCCCCCTTCCCCCCAAACTCTCCAACAGCCCGCGACTTATTGCTACTTGATTATTTACATAATGAGAAAAATAAGGCAAACGCTATGAATAAATGATTGTGTGTTGTCTGGGGTTGCACGCTAGGTACATATAAGGCAAGTGTCACCCT
>NC_051412.1:34254015-34254099 GCF_015228065.2 Penaeus monodon
ACCTGAATGGTACATCACTCGCTTAAACCAGTATGGAAACATGTCTGAGTGTGTCACTGTGTGTGCGGGTGCTTGTGGCTGAAT
>NC_051412.1:34254194-34254284 GCF_015228065.2 Penaeus monodon
TTCAGCAGGGTATATTCAAGAAGAAAATAGTGAGCCCCACTTTCGCGTACGAGAACAGATGTAATTTTTTAGCCACGCCTTCAAATAAGT
>NC_051412.1:34254344-34254618 GCF_015228065.2 Penaeus monodon
TCAATGTTCGCTGCGCATTGGAGTTCGTGTGTGGTTTACATGAATATTATAACACCTGAGTATTGACGTGTGAGTGTGTGTGACTATGAGAATGCTTCGTGTACCGTTTGCATGCACACGTATAAAGTTCAACGCATTTATGTATGAATTACTGCGTGGAAGTGTGTGAATGTTTCTTAGGAATGTACGATCGTTTTCTGAAAGCGACAGTAAAATATTAATGGACAGAAAGGTATGCATACATTTGTTAATTTTCAAAAAAGAGATTTTCTGG
>NC_051412.1:34256968-34257403 GCF_015228065.2 Penaeus monodon
AATGCGTGTGTATCAGAGGCGACAAGACACAAATCTATTCCATATGTGCATGGTTTCCACGTTCATTCAAAATGTTGATACATACTGCAAACTGTGCGCTGGTATTGTATATATGTATGCGTAAAATACATATATGTGCGCCAAGGGAAGGTCGAAAACAATGGCTTTGTAGATCTTTCCACACATTCGCATTTCAAAGCGCGAATATAAGTTCCCATAAAGTTGAATAAGATTGTTCCGCGTGTAATTGGAGTATGCTTATTCGCATAGTCGGATTATACGATGAAAAGCACACAAACAACGCTGTATCTTTAACAAACCAACCGCGACCATGATCGTGTCTTCTGTTTGAGCCCTAACGAGGGGGAAACTCACTATGTATTTACACCAAAGAGACGAAGGCAACCAGCACACTTTAGATATACGTGGTGGTAA
>NC_051412.1:34257466-34258019 GCF_015228065.2 Penaeus monodon
ACTGATATATCGTTCCTTTAGCTACGACAAGCAAAGCGCAAAACAGAGAGAGAGAGGTTGTTGGGGAGGAGAGGGGGGGGTAGGCAGGGGAGAAGCCTCGTCCGCTAAACCCGTAAGCTTTTCATTCAATCTCTGCTTTTATGGATTAATATCGCGCATTCAGATCCTAAATGATTTATAGATCAAAGACCTTTGTCGGCCGCCCAGCAATCATGTCAGAGCGAGTGTATATTATTGGAACAACAGAGCGGATTGCAACGGGTCGTATATTTGTAGCGAGGCTCCCCCCGCGTGGCAAGCCTGGGCTCATCGCGGCCAAAAATTCAAATCCCGGAAAGTTATCAGATTTTGAATTTATGTCGCCGTTATAAAGCATGATGGAAAATTTAATATTTAAACACTGATAGCTAATCCGAGAGCCGTTGTGGCGCGAAACGCACACACACACGCGCGCCACGCAATATTTTGTTGCTCGGGAATCAAACGCACGGAATTATTTTAGTGGACCTTGTCGCCCGGCGGTGAATAAAGCTTTTTTCTACTCCCTTTCTCT
>NC_051412.1:34258431-34258979 GCF_015228065.2 Penaeus monodon
TCTCCAATCTTCCTCTCTTTTTCTGCAGCTAATTTCCTCTCTCTGACACCGCGACAACCACAATGACTCTATATCATTTCTCATCTTAATCTCCTCTTCTTTAGTGCAATGCTCCTCTTCAATCAATTCCCTCAAGGGGTCCTACCTCTCTCTCTCTTCGTGACTGCAGTTATGCAGTTATATCTCGTCAAGGAAAATGGCTGTGGCGATAGTAATGACAAAAAAAGACAATTTTATTATCAAATTCTTTTCGAGCAGTCATGTCATGGCAGAGCAAATATTCAGCTGACCGTGACACCGCTGAAAAGACAAACAAGAACAAATAGATGATAATGATTGCACAAATTTAATCACGCACTTAGCTTATAGTGCAAAATGCATCACTCGTAAGAAAATATACCTCATTTCGTGACGAGGGGTATGATAGTAATCTCGCAAGAAAATGTGCGATATAATGAAAATAATAAAGACAATTTTTTAATCAATAGTCTTATACGAGCAGTAGTGTCATGGCAGAGGTAAACTATCACTGACACGGACAAACCGCG
>NC_051412.1:34259113-34259210 GCF_015228065.2 Penaeus monodon
GTGAAATCCACTTCGCAAGATAAAATTATGACAAATAAAAATAATATTAATCGTGAAAGAAAATGTAACTATATTCATAACAATTAAACATCGTAAA
>NC_051412.1:34259440-34259520 GCF_015228065.2 Penaeus monodon
ATATTTGCATGGACATTCACATTCAAACACCAAGTTTTCCACAAATACGAAAGACTGAATTATAATAGCCATTAAAACCA
>NC_051412.1:34259694-34259925 GCF_015228065.2 Penaeus monodon
ACTGGAAGATAGGGGGTAAGGAGGGTAGGTCCCAAACAGACGTTCTCAAGATTATTCTCCCAAGGAATTAGTTGTCTTCCCAAGGGTCGGCGAAACAATGGACGCCTTGCAAGGAATGTTGACGTATTTTGACTATTTTTGCCGCTCTAATTATCAAAACTTGCTCTTGTCTTTTATTATATATTGTCTGTACTGGATATATTGCATCATATTACACGATTTTTTTTTTAT
>NC_051412.1:34260522-34260759 GCF_015228065.2 Penaeus monodon
GTAAAAGGGCAAACATAAACCTGCTTCTTCGCCAACTGAAACATCGTAACAGGAAATTAGACAAAATGCCAGAGTGATTGCGTGCATTACCAGCTATAATCGCGCCTGGGAGGGAGACCCGCTGTGCTGCCGTAGCGCTCTCGGGTCCACGATGAAAGACTTTCGTTACGCGTGTTTTTGTTGATTTGTTATTCGCTGGGTTGATTCTTAGCTTCTCGTTCTCCTCTCTTCTTCTTA
>NC_051412.1:34260939-34261034 GCF_015228065.2 Penaeus monodon
CTTGGCTTGCGGTTCATTCTTGGCTTGTTCTTATTCTTGCTGTTTGGGTTTCGTGGCTTGCTGATCGGGTCTCTAGGTTGCTGTTGTTACTCCCC
>NC_051412.1:34261070-34261427 GCF_015228065.2 Penaeus monodon
CTGTGAATTGCAACGTCAAGCTATTTTGCTCCCGGCCAATATCTTGCTTGCTGATTTGCTCTTTGATTTATATTCTTGCTTTTTTTTTCATTTTAATGCTTGATATCATTGACCTCTGGTTGCTGTGTTACTCCAAAGATCGATGTTTTGCTCTTCGATTGTGCGTTTGTCTTTGTCTTCGTTTTAGCTTGAAACTTTTGCTTTCAGAATTACCTTCCTGGTGTTTTTTTTTTTTCTGTCTGGAGTCTTCGTTCCTTGTGCTTGCTTTTGCGTGAACTGTAGTCTTGATCGTATATTTAACCTATCCCCGGTTTGCTATTCCTCCGATATTAATACCTCATTGATTGTTGCATCCCC
>NC_051412.1:34261638-34261787 GCF_015228065.2 Penaeus monodon
CAAAGCCTCATAAGGGAAGAGGAGGATAAGAGGAAACTCGTTTAAGGCCTCTCTTGTTAAATTTCATTACTTTGATTACTGTGGCACGATTTTATGAAAACCTCGAAGCATCTTTGATTTTTAAGTGCTGTCTTACGCGATACTGCTCG
>NC_051412.1:34262395-34262493 GCF_015228065.2 Penaeus monodon
CGAGCTCACTCACGGTGGATGCCATGGGATGAGAACCTCATGTAGCTTCCAATTCTCATATAAAGGATAATTAATGTATCAAAAATGTTATATTTTTA
>NC_051412.1:34262811-34262979 GCF_015228065.2 Penaeus monodon
TTAAGTCCTTAAGTAAAGTAATAAAAGAGAAGAAACACATCACGAACAGAGAGTAAGTCGCCGTCGCCTGAAGGGGTCGAAGCTGAGGGTAAAATTAGTGTCGATTATGCCTGCGGTGTGCGTACGATGATAAATGTCCTCCAGAACAGGCGCAGTTTTCGGTTGGGT
>NC_051412.1:34263392-34263943 GCF_015228065.2 Penaeus monodon
CCGGAGTGGGAGTGACTCATTTTATTTGGCACTCTTGTCATTATCCTCTGATTACCATATTTATTCATGAATCTATTTTTGACGTAAACATTAATGAAATTGCCTTTGATAAATTCATTCTAAGCAGCAGCATGCAGCCGTGACGTGGCCTCTTGACTCACCGCGACTATTAAAGCGATTATTATATGCGTAGATATTTTCCTTCTGCGCTTTCAAGGTCTACTGCAGCCTTCCGTAAATAATTCCAGTTTCAAAATAGATTGTTGGAAGTAATTACATGCACTGCAGTGGTTTGCTTTACTGTTTATATTTTATTCATGGAGAAAATATAAATTCCAAGTGAGCATTCGTCACAGCAAAGCTTTGTAATAAAACGTAAAAAAAAAGACACAGTAAAATAAAAGTTATTTCGTTATTGAAATCATGAAAAAGTGGTATGTGGTTTGAACAAGAAATGTGACCAGTAATGGAAAGAGAAATTTAAATGTCAAATATTCTTACTTTTCCATACCTGACATATGTGTATAAGAAGAACGTGGACATAAAAGCAT
>NC_051412.1:34264390-34264488 GCF_015228065.2 Penaeus monodon
CAGGAGATGAGAGAGAAAGAGAGAAATATAGAAATATACAACACCTGTTATGAATCATCACAGAAAACACTTGTTTCTTCCCTTCGAGCAAGATCTTG
>NC_051412.1:34264510-34264645 GCF_015228065.2 Penaeus monodon
TATATATCAATCCTGTTTATCACTCGCCCGTTACATCATGTCATTGATAGGAAAATAAAAGTTTTTTTCTGAGGGACGATAAGACATTTTGAGTTAGAGGACTGAAAAGGAGAAGAAAAAGAAATGCCAGCTACG
>NC_051412.1:34264685-34264951 GCF_015228065.2 Penaeus monodon
GGTAAACTATGCATTTATATCTTCTCTTGGATTCACCTGTTGCTTCTTCTCCCAAGATGCTGATGAAAGACTCGCGTTCGGAGGCAAGATGCAAGAAACTGAGATGCTTCGTGATAGAGTTGAGGCAAGAGAGGTGAGATGGTTGCAAAAGAGGCTGCGGTTGTTGCGAGGTGAGGGCGATGCAAGGGGAGGTTGTTGATTCCGTGAGATCAGGGTGGGGCAAAGAGAAAATGCAAGTTGATGTAAAGAGACGAGGTTGACTAGGA
>NC_051412.1:34264983-34265166 GCF_015228065.2 Penaeus monodon
CTAAAAGGGTTGATGATGCAAGAGCTAAGGTGATGCAAGATATGAGGTTGATGCAAGATGCGAAAGATAGGACCGAAGCAACAGATATGGTTGACGAATCAAAAAAAAAATATTGCTCTGAAATGAGAAAGAAGAAGCAAGATTGTGAGCTTGAAAGAAGATATTGAGAAAGATAGATCCCAG
>NC_051412.1:34266544-34266681 GCF_015228065.2 Penaeus monodon
CAGTCAACCCAAATATTTTTTTAAATAATTCCCTTGTTCTTTTTAATGAAGTGTTGCCACATCTGAGGCTATAGAGAATATCAAATGCGTCTTTTTCTCATTTTTTTCTCGTTTCTTCTTTTAGAACAAAATATATA
>NC_051412.1:34266759-34267057 GCF_015228065.2 Penaeus monodon
AGGACAAATACCTAGCTGTTATTGATTCATAACGACGTAGAGGTTTAAAGATTAGATATATAGATAAATGACTTGATTCCACGTTTTTTTTTTCTAAAATGAGTCCTAAAAATGTATAGCATTTAAAATAATTAGATTTTACTTCTTTTTTTCTCTCTATCATCGGAATCAAAAAGCGTAACAAAGGTACTTTACTAAATGATGAACACAAAAATATATATTCCTTAATGGTACTTCCATATGTACAGGATCATTTAATCTCTTATAATCCATATACTCGCATTACTGCAATTAAATT
>NC_051412.1:34268278-34268448 GCF_015228065.2 Penaeus monodon
TTTATGACCATCGGCAACAAGCAATATGAACAACCACTGCAAATGAAGCAACAATAGCAATAATTGAACATAATGATGGTAATAATAGCGATCTCTGCGACTATTTGTTATGTTGTTTTGGGAAAATCAATTAACTTTAAGTATCATTTTTTTATGGGTGTTATTACTGC
>NC_051412.1:34269094-34269248 GCF_015228065.2 Penaeus monodon
GTCAATAAAATGCAGTTACTTTTAATTAGGGTAAATTTAGCTGATAATTGTGGTTGAAAAGCAGCAGAATAAAATGAAATGAGGCCACATATAGTAAATGGAATTATGAATTAATGCAGTATTACATTTAATACCTATAGCGATGCATTCACTG